>NC_056437.1:80244255-80341755 GCF_018296145.1 Oncorhynchus tshawytscha
CTAATCCTATCCATAAAACTGATCCTAGCTCCTAAACCTAATTCTAACCCTAACACTAATTCTGACCTTAACCCTAAACCTCCTAGAATTAGATTTTTGACTTTGTGGGGACCAACAAAATGTCCCAGTTGATCAAACTTTTGTTTGTTCACTATTCTTGTGGGGACCAACATTGTCCACACACACACATGCACACAAAAAAAAAATCAGGAAAGCAACACATTGCTGATAGCATGCTTCACCAGATATTGAAATATTTACAGTTGAGGAATTGTGCAAAATGACATGTGTGTCACTAGTATTTCAATTTCAATCAGATAAAAAATTGTTGCAGTTCAAGATTGACGAGGATAAAGCAAAGGCAGAGGCATGGGAGATCACCATTTTTACAACAAAAAAAACAGAAGGGTGCAACAAAATATAGATTTTATGATTCAGTCACGATTTAGGACCTGTCTAGGACCTGAGCTCATCGATGTACTGCTCCCACTGTTCATCAACACTCAAAACAAAGTGTCTAATTTCAGCCCGGAATTTGAGCCAAATGGCAATAAAAACAAGCATTAATCATATTGAAGTGATGACAGAAGTGCCATACAAAGCAGCATACACCAGCACAGCCGTGGTTTACAGATGGAACACGATACCCTGGGAGGAAGGAGGATCTCAAGATAGGCCTACCTCAATGGAGAATATAATCCCATAGTGAGATATCAGTATGAAACTCGAGAGGCTTGACTGAAAGTCAATCTCATGTAATGTAATATAAAAAAAATGCTGTGTGTGTGAAAAGAGGAAGCCGATACTGATCCAGCAGATGGTCATGACAGTAGAGCTTGGTGCTGTATCACCACCGAATCAACCAGGCATTGTACATCTAGTTAGTGTGACCAGTCCACTTCGAATATCTCTGTCCGGAGCAGAGCAGCTACTCCACCGGACCACTGTCTATTCATCTCCCTAACAGCCACACAACACTGACTAGAGTTTGCTTCCCCGTGCACGTACAAGATTTGACAAGCTATAGCTAGCCTGATTCACAGAGAGACCCTTCACTGTGCTGTATAGTGAAATATCAGTTCCTCTTAACAGATTACAGCCCAAACAAATAGCCCTTCTTACATCAGCTGATATATCAAAGTGCTGTACAGAAACCCAGCCTAAAACCCCAAACAGCAAGCAATGCAGGTGTAGAAGCACGGTGGCTAGGAAAAACTCCTTAGAAAGGCCAAAATCTAGGAAGAAACCTAGAGAGGAACCAGGCTATGAGGGGTGGCCAGTCCTTTTCTGGCTGTGCCGGGTGGAGATTATAACAGAACATGGCCAAGACGTTCAAATGTTCATAAATGACCAGCATGGTCAAATAATAATAATCACAGTAGTTGTCGAGGGTGCAACAAGTCAGCACCTCAGGAGTAAATGTCAGTTGGCTTTTCATAGCCGATCATTGAGAGTATCTCTACCGCTCCTGCTGTCTCTAGAGAGTAGAAAACAGCAGGTCTGGGACAGGTAGCACGTCCGGTGAACAGGCAGAACAGTTGAAACTGGAGCAGCAGCACGGTGGACTGGGGACAGCAAGGAGTCATCATACCAGGTAGTTCTGAGGCATGATCCTAGGGCTCAGGTCCTCTGTGTGTGTGTGTGTGTGTGTGTGTGTGTGTGTGTGTGTGTGTGTGTGTGTGTGTGTGTGTGTGTGTGTGTGTGTGTGTGTGTGTGTGTGTGTGTGTGTGTGTGTGTGTGTGTGTGTGTGTGAGTGAGTGAGTGAGTGAGTGAGTGAGTGTGAGTGAGTGAGTGAGTGAGTGAGTGAGTGAGTGAGTGAGTGAGTGAGTGAGTGAGAGAGAGAGAGAGAGAGAGAGAGAGAGAGAGAGATACTATCCATTCATCTTCACACTCCTGGGCCAGACTACACTCCATCATATGACCCACTGAAGAGATGAGTCTTTAGTAAAGACTTAAAGGTTGAGACCAAGTCTGCGTCTCTCACATGGGTAGGCAGACCATTCCATAAAAATTGAACTCTATAGGAGAAAGCCCTGCCTCCAGCTGTTTGCTTAGAAATTCTAGGGACAATTAGGAGGCTTGCGTCTTGTGACCATAGCGTACGTGTAGGTATGTACGGCAGGACCAAATCGGAAAGATAGGTAGGAGTAAGTCCATGTAATGCTTTGTAGGTTGGCAGTAAAACCTTGAAAATCATCCCTTGCCTTAACAAGAAGCGGAGGTGAGGTGAGGGCCCTCGGAGTGTGGTGTCAGGAAAATAACCTCACACTCAACGTCAACAAAACTAAGGAGATGATTGTGGACTTCAGGAAACAGCAGAGGGAACAACCCCCCATCCACATCGATGGAACAGTAGTGGAGAGGGTAGCAAGTTTTAAGTTCCTCGGCATACACATCACAGACAAACTGAATTGGTCCACTCACACAGACAGCATCGTGAGGAAGGCGCAGCAGCGCCTCTTCAACCTCAGGAGGCTGAAGAAATTCGGCTTGTCACCAAAAGCACTCACAAACTTCTACAGATGCACAATCGAGAGCATCCTGGCGGGCTGTATCACCGCCTGGTATGGCAACTGCACCGCCCTCAACCGTAAGGCTCTCCAGAGGGTAGTGAGGTCTGCACAACGCATCACCGGGGCAAACTACCTGCCCTCCAGGACACCTACACCACCCGATGCTACAGGAAGGCCATAAAGATCATCAAGGACATCAACCACCCGAGCCACTGCCTGTTCACCCCGCTGTCATCCAGAAGGCGAGGTCAGTACAGGTGCATCAAAGCTGGGACCGAGAGACTGAAAAACAGCTTCTATCCCAAGGCCATCAGACTGTTAAACAGCCACCACTAACATTGAGTGGCTACTGCCAACACACTGTCAATGACACTGACTCTACTCCAACCACTTTAATAATGGGAATTGATGGGAAATGATGTAAATATATCACTAGCCACTTTAAACAATGCTACCTTATATAATGTTACTTACCCTACATTATTCATCTCATATGCATACGTAGATACTGTACTCTATATCATCGACTGCATCCTTATGTAATACATGTATCACTAGCCACTTTAACTATGCCACTTGGTTTACATACTCATCTCATATGTATATACTGTACTCGATATCATCTACTGTATCTTGCCTATGCTGCTCTGTACCATCACTCATTCATATATCCTTATGTACATATTCTTTATCCCCTTACGCTGTGTATAAGACAGTAGTTTTTTTTTGGAATTGTTAGTTAGATTACTTGTTCGTTATTACTGCATTGTCGGAACTAGAAGCACAAGCATTTCGCTACACTCGCATTAACATCTGCTAACCATGTGTATGTGACAAATAAAATTTGATTTGATTTGATTTGATTTGAAGCCAGTGTAGGGAGGCTAGCACTGGAGTAATAGGATCAGATTTTTTGGTTCTAGTCAGGATTCTAGCAGCCGTATTTAGGACAAACTGAAGTTTATTAAGTGCTTTATCCGGGTAGGCGGAAAGTAGAGCATTGCAGTAGTCTAACCTAGAAGTAACAAAAGCATGGATTAATTTTTCTGCATCATTTTTGGACACAAAGTTTCTCATTTTTGCAATGTTACGTAGATGGAAAAAAGCTGTCCTTGAAACAGTCTTGATATGTTCGTCAAAAGAGAGATCAGGGGCCAGAGTAACGCTGAGGTCCTTCACAGTTTTATTTGAGACGACTGTACAACCATTAAGATTAATTGTCAGATTCAACAGAAGATCTCTTTGTTTCTTGGGACCTAGAACAAGCATCTCTGTTTTGTCCGAGCATAAAAGTAGAACATTTGCAGCCATCCACTTCCATATGTCTGAAACACGGGCTTCACCATGTTTCATCGAAATGTACAGCTGTGTGTCATCCGCATAGCAGTGAAAGTTAACATTATATTTTCGAATGACATCCCCAAGAGGTAAAATGTATAGTGAAAACAATAGTGGTCCTAAAATGGAACCTTGAGGAACACCAACATTTACAGTTGATTTGTCAGAGGACAAACCATTCACAGAGACAAACTGATATCTTTCCGACAGATAAGATCTAAACCAGGCCAGAACTGGTCCGTGTAGACCAATTTGGGTTTCCAATCTCTCCAAAAGAATGTGGTGATCAATGGTATCAAAAGCAGCACTAAGGTCTAGGAGCACGAGGACAGATGCAGAGCCTCGGTCTGAAGCCATTAAAATGTCATTTACCACCTTCACAAGTGCAGTCTCAGTGCTATGATGGGGTCTAAAACCAGACTGAAGCATTTTGTATACATTGTTTGTCTTCAGGAAGGCAGTGAGTTGCTGTGTAACGGCTTTTTCTAAAATTATTGAGAGGAATGGAAGATTCGATATAGGCCGATAGTTTTTTATATTTTCTGGGTCAAGGTTTGGCTTTTTCAAGAGAGGCTTTATTACTGCCACTTTTAGTGAGTTTGGTACACATCCGGTGGATAGAGAGACATTTATTATGTTCAACATAGGAGGGCCAAGCACAGGAAGCAGCTCTTTCAGTAGTTTAGCTGGAATAGGGTCCAGTATGCAGCTTGAATTAGAGGCCATGATTATTTTCATCATTGTGTCAAGAGATATAGTACTAAAACTCTTGAGTGTCTCCCTTGATCCTTGGTCCTGGCAGAGTTGTGCAGACTCTGGCAGAGTTGTCCTGGCAGAGTTGTCCTGGCAAAATTGTGTGGACAACTGAGCTTTGGAGGAATACGCAGATTTAAAGAGGAGTCCGTAATTTGCTTTCTAATGATCATGATATTTTCCTCAAAGAGGTTCATGAATTTATTACTGCTGAAGTGAAAGCCATCCTCACTTGGGGAATGCTGATTTTTAGTTAGCTTTGCGACCGTATCAAAAATAATTTTGGATTGTTCTTATTTTCCTCAATTAAGCTGGAAAAATAGGATGATCGAGCAGCAGTGAGGGCTCTTCGATACTGCACGGTACTGTCTTTCCAAGCTAGTCGGAAGACTTCCAGTTTGGTGTGGCGCCATTTCCGTTCCAATTTTCTGGAAGCTTGCTTCAGAGCTCAGGTATTTTCTGTATACCAGGGAGCTAGTTTCTTATGACAAATGTTTTCAGTTTTTAGGGTGCAACTGCATCTAGGGTATTGCGCAAGGTTAAATTGAGTTCCTCAGTTAGGTGGTTAACTGATTTTTGTCCTCTTACGTCCTTGGGTAGGCAGAGGGAGTCTGTAAGGGCATCAAGGAATCTTTGGGATGTCTGTGAATTTATAGCACGACTTTTGATGCTCCTTGGTTGGGGTCTGAGCAGATTATTTGTTGAGATTGCAAACGTAATAAAATGGTGGTCCGATAGTCCAGGGTTATGAGGAAAAACATTAAGATCCACAACATTTATTCCATGGGACAAAACTAGGTCCAGAGTATGACTGTGGCAGTGAGTAGGTCCAGAGACATGTTGGACAAAACCCACTGAGTCGATGATGGCTCCGAAAGCCTTTTGGAGTGGGTCTGTGGACTTTTCCATGTGAATATCAAAGTCACCAAATATTTTAATATTATCTGCTATGACTACAAGGTCCGATAGGAATTCAGGGAACTCAGTGAGGAACGCTGTATATGGCCCAGGAGGCCTGTAAACAGTAGCTATAAAAAGTGATTGGGTAGGCTGCATAGATTTCATGACTAGAAGCTCAAAAGACAAAAACGTCATTTTTTGTAAATTGACATTTGCTATCGTAAATGTTAGCAACACCTCCACCTTTGCGGGATGCACGGGGGATATGGTCACTAGTGTAACCAGGAGGTGAGGCCTCATTTAACACAGAACATTCATCATGCTTAAGCCATGTTTCAGTCAGGCCAATCACATCAAGATTATGATGAGTGATTAGTTCATTGACTATAACTGCCTTTGAAATGAGGGATCTAACATTAAGTAGCCCTATTTTGAGATGTGAGGTATCACGATCTCTTTCAATAATGTCAGGAATGGAGGAGGTCTTTATTCTAGTGAGATTGCTAAGGCGAACACCGCGATGTTTAGCTTTGCACAACCTAGGTCGAGGCACAGACACGGTCTCAATGGGGATAGCTGAGCTGACTACACTGACTGTGCTAGTGGCAGACTCCCCTAAGCTGGCAGACTGGCTAACAGCCTGCTGCCTGGCTTGCACCCTATTTCATTGTGGAGCTAGGGGAGTTAGAGCCCTGTCTATGTTCGTAGATAAGATGAGAGCACCCCTCCAGCTAGGATGGAGTCCGTCACTCCTCAACAGGCCAGGCTTTGTCCTGTTTGTGGGTGAGTCCCAGAAAGAGGGACAATTATCTACAAATTCTATATTTTGGGAGGGGCAGAAAACAGTTTTCAACCAGTGATTGAGTTGTGAGACTGCTGTAGAGCTCCTCACTCCCCTTGGGAGGGGGCCCGATGACAATTACTCGATGCCGACACATCTTTCTAGCTGATTTACATGCTGAAGCGATGTTGCGCTTGGTGACCTCTGACTGTTTCATGCTTAACATCATTGGTGTGACGTGGATAACAATATCTCTATACTCTCTACACCCGCCAGTTTTAGCTTTAGCAAGCAACATCTTCAGATTAGCCTTAACGTCGGTAGCCCTCTCCCTTGGTAAACAGTGTATGATCGCTGGATGATTCGTTTTAAGTTTAATACTGTGAGTGCAGGTGCAACAAACAGCATGCTGATTGACATCTTGCAGGATATCTTATTCCATCCAGAGGCTGGCTCTCTGACCAACACAAAGGCCCGGGCTGGGGGCCTGAATTCCAGGGGAGCCTCCATGTGGATCTGTGCTATTGTGCCACTGGCAGGCAGTCTCCGGGCCTCACACAAAACTGTCTCTCAGCAGAAAGTGTCCCTAGTCTCTCTCCTTCTCGCTGACCTACATTCCCTCTCACCAGCCACATAGTCATGCTATCTGCATTGGCTCTCCTCACAGCCTGCAGCCTGTGGTTACATGAAGGGAAAAACATTGAAGAAACACGCTCTGGAAATTAAAGGAGTTAATTACATAAATAACTTTTCTTTCAGTCTTCTTTGTCTTTAATGCGGTTGCCGGGAGCCATGCGTGGTAGTAGTGGAGGAAATGTAACTTGTTAAAGTTAACTATTTTTATTTCTCAATCTAGCCTACAGTCACAGCTCTATCTAGACTGATTCAAACCTTTGGATGAGACCCTTGATTATAATGTCACGCCCTGGCCATAGAGAGGATTTTATTCTCTATTTTGGTTAGGCCAGGGTGTGACTAGGGTGGGCATTCTATGTTCATTTTCTATGTTTTGTATTTCTTTGTTGTTTGGCCATGTGGTTCTCAATCAGAGGCAGCTGTCTATCGTTGTCTCTGATTGAGAACCATACTTAGGTAGCTTTTCCCCACAGGGTTTTTGTGGGTATTTGTTTTCTGTTTTGTGTCTGCACCAGACATAACTGTTTCAGTTTTGTTCATTCTCTTTGTTATTTTTGTTATTTCAGTGTTTAATAAATATGAACATGTACCACGCTGCACCTTGGTCCTCTCCTTCCAACAGCCGTTACATATAAATAATTCACATTATTTCTTTATGCTTGTGTAATGGGCATTATTGTATCAATCAGTCTCTTCATCTTATACCATAAATATTTGCAACTTAAATACCGTGTACTACTGTGGCTAATGAGGCATACTACTCAGTATGTAATTGTTTGCAAGCAGCGTTAGTTCAGCCATGCCGGTCTGTCCCTGTGCTGCCCAGCGGGCAGGGTGTAGTGTAAGTGGAGCAGCTGGATGTTCACATGCCCATGTGAGTCAGGGAGGGAGTCCCCACAGGCCTCCAGAGTGTCAGCAGCACTAGGCCCACCTGCCAGGGGCACTCAAGAGACAATCCACTGACCTTTACCACTGCGCTCCTGCTCTCACCACCAATACTGCACTGGCTCCCCTATTACATACCTGCTCACAGAACAAGGTAGGTAGGCTTGTGGTAGCTTCTAACGTTTGATTCATTAATGAGTAGCCCAGAGCCTTTGTTTTACAAAGTGGCGTGGTGAAATCAGTGCTCTTCTCATAAAGCCATACATAGAGTGGCTTCTGGCATTGGGGCACGGAAGGTTTCACACTGTGTGTGTTTCAATATGGGCCACGTGAATTAAGTCGGACAGACATTCAGGAGTGCCACTACAAAGTCACTGACTCCATTACCTCATACAGTAGATTAGTGTCAACAGGTCCATTCATCTGTTTACAGACACGGATCAAATGACTGAGACGAGAGCACTGTTCTCCTGGACATCCTCCACAGAGTAAGACACACACAAAGTTGGGGTGGATTACATGATATTACTGGTTGTAGAATGAGACTGAACAGCCCCAGGACAAAAGGAGCTCTTTCTGTTTGGTTAGCTTACAGAATGTCAAAGAGTGCAGTGACACTAAAACATACGTGCGGTGCCTGTTGATCTGTTGACAGATCGTCAGTAGGACTCGGCAGCTGTCTCACCTTGCATTAAGAGAGACAGCAGCCCCAAGTGCAAACAGCCACTCTCATCGCTGGACAGAGAAGAAAAAGTGATGACAGTAGCATTAACAAAAACAGAGCAATAAAGTGTGAGGACCTTTGAGTAGTGAGGGAGGAGGGGCCTATAAACAGACAGGAGAAGAGCCAGTTTACAGGCCAGCCCTCCTCCCTCTCCTCTGTTCTTCTCTTGCCTTACTCCACGAATCCAAACACCTGGAGGGCAGGGAGGAGGGGGAAGAGACTGCCACATGTGACTGGGAGCTCACATGCAGCGTTACGCAACGTGTTACTGTAACACCTTGACTGGAGCCAGGGAGGTTAAGTAAAGCAGGGCCTGCTCAGCACACTGCCAAGGGCACGGGAGGGGGCGGCGGGCCAGCTGGCGGGGTGACATCAAGTCAAAGAAGTCATGTATCAGCTGGTGTGTGCCACCATATTTGGTTGTAAGAATCAAACAACTTGCTTTGTGTTCTCAAAAATAGTAGTACTGTACATTAGCTGAACTTTGTAATCATTTTTGTTAGTGACATTGCTGAAAAGATTGTAGAACTAGGAGTAGAAATTAGTTATACAGATCATCATAAGCTGCATCAATCATTAACTTGTAATATTCACAAATCATATTTACACAAATAAAATGCAAGACTAGGAAAACATTACATTACTTTGGGGGATTCCATTGTAACAGAGTGATGGTGAGTCTCAAAGTTTCACTTTAAAATGCATGTCAACCAAAAACCAGTAATTGTAAACTTGTTCTGTGGAAATTGTTAATAGTAGTCCTTTTGCATAGAGTTGTATGTTTTTGAAAACTTTGCAATCATTGTTTTTTGTTTGGCATACATTTTAAAAGGAAAAGAATCGGAGTCTCATCATCACTCTGTTACTGTGGAATTGTCTGTAGGTAGGCAAGAGTCCAAGGTCACTATAAAGGAATAACTTATGTAGCATTCCTAAACAATGTTGTTTGGCAAGAAAATACTATGGTTTAGGCTTAAGTAGGAAGTTCCGCATAACTGCCAGTCTTTACTATAGGGTAATAATTACATAGGGATATTTCACTGGTTGTTACTGTGGTACAACATAAGGCCAAGATATTGTGTGACTTTACAAGCCAATAAATACCCATAACAGATAAGGCAAAATAAGGCCTTAGAAACCATTCAACTTGAACATTGAACATTTCTATTTTTAGAAAAGACTCTGTGTCCTCCAGCTCCAGAGGCATGGGTTCAGTGAGGACGGGGGGAGGATCTGCACTGGGTAAAGTTCACAATGGTGCACAGAAGGGCAGACAGTCAACAGCACAAGGGAAACACACAACACATTTCTGGGGGGCTTTCACAAGTCAGGGAGAGGGGTTATAAGCAGGAGTTAAGGCAGAGAGTAGGAGGTCCACTAAACCTGTAAACCCAGGTTCTTCAGATGATAATCTCAGTTCTTGTCAAAACACACTGCTTTTACTTGACCTGGTGGAGGTTCAACCATGGCCAAATAAACACCAAGTAAACAAAACCAGAGATTATCTTTTAAAAGCTTGGGAGCGTATCAGGCCCATCTCTGTGGTGAGAGGATGTGTCCTTAGCACTAAAGTGAAAGAGAAAAGTGAGCGTGGCTTCTGAGGTTCAGGTTGACAGCTAGGCTTTAACATGCTCTGTAGTAAACAGATCTGTGTTATGTAGCTGTGTTGCCGAGTTGCTATTGGATTGAGTCGAGTACACTCACTGCACTGTAGATGGATTTTAGTCTCCAACCCCGTCCTCATACTCATTCCTTTCCAACGATAACTTGATATTCATCTTTCCACTAATAGGCCTATCTCATCTGGCTTATTCCTCTGGGACGTAGTTAATGCATCCTAATCCACACCATCACACTATCTTTTTAGTTCCATTATATTATCTTTACTGTTTCATTCAAATTGATTTCATCTTTATGATATATAAGCATTTTTACTGAAATTCTTGATGCAAAAAAGTAAGGAATTCCAAGTTACAAATATTTCCTCTGTACTATAAATAGTTCCAAAGTGTGTGTGTGAGAGAGATAAACAATGTGACAGAAAGAAGACAGAAGGGAATTTTAAAGTAATCCTGCTCTTTGTTCACTGTTTCAGCAAATATGGGTTATGAACTGATAAGTTACGGGGGGAGAGACTGCTATTGTCCTCAAACCAACAGAGAGAAAGAAAAGGGGCATATGGGTGGGTTGCTAGGGAGAAAATAAAGAGAGAGAGAAAGAGCTAAAGAGAGAAAGTGAGTGAGTAGGAGAGAAGGCCAGCACATGAAGTCAGATTGTGTGTTGTCTGGGAGCCATGTGCTTAGGCCAAGCCTTTAAGTAAGTGGAGCTGTGAACATCAGAGCATGAGTCATACTGGAGGAGCCACAGCACCTCCATTCACACACACACAGTTAGAGGAGTCACACCGGGCCAAATGACAGAATAATGATAGGAAACATTTCCATGTAACTCTTCAATGACAAAAACTGAGGAACGGGAACATGCTCTATATACTGGATTAGAGAAGAGGAGTAGCCTGATTTGAAGCATTGTCACGGGAACAGCGACACCTCCTTTAGGCCACTGGGGTAAAATTCACAACGGTGCACAGAAGGGCAAAATGTAGCATCGGGGGTTGTACAACCAGTGGCAGCAGCAGAGGCTTGAATGGCAAAAGCTGCATTGGCTGAGAAAGGAACACTGGGTGAGTTAACAGTCTGCAGTTACACCATGGTAAAGGAGGCACAGTCCCAATGGCAGCAAAACTGCTTTGGAAATATGGATGAGAATTCCCAACACTGATGACAACCGAGTGCCTCCCTTTGTCTTACCTTCTTCGCACCACTGAGGTGTAGAAGTGAATGTAAAAGGTACACGTAGCTGCCAAAATAAAGGAAACACTTGAGTAAATGAAAGATAAAGTTTATTGAAAGCAGGTGGTTCCACACAGGTGTGGTTCCTGAGTTAATTAAGCAATTAACATCCCGTCATGCTTAGGGTCATGTTTAAAAATGCCCAGTTGGCCATTATTTTGGATGCTAAGGCTAGAAGAAGAGATGTGTGACTTTGAAAGAGGCGTGTCAAAGGAGCATAAGGGGTTTAAATGGTGTGTGTGTGCCAATGAGGGGACTCTATTAATGCCCAGGGCGTGAACCGGGTTAGTGTTAATTGCATTCAATTTGTAACCGGGTGTGAGCCAGGTGCCCCATTCTGGCCGAAGATGAAGTCTGCTCAAAACAAAAGGGACGTAGGTTAGTCAGTTGGAGTAATGAGTAGGATTATGTGTTTTGTGTGTGTGTGTCAGTCACCAGAGAGGCAGAGATAGAAAAGGAGAAGCTCAGTTGAGAAACATCATCATCGCTCACCTGGTAGTGGAGAAACAAGGAATAACTTTGTTGAGAGTGTGGAAGGCTGAACATTTGGCTAGTGTGTAACTATGTACACTATATGAATAGTATGTATTAATGTACATATGGATTCTAAATGTATCCATATGCAAAGCTTTATATGAGGGTTGCCAGACGATACCGACCTTACCGTTATGTTTGTTTACACTGAGCGGCACTGAAGTTGGAACTCAATCATGGTTGCATTAAGATACCGTGGAGCCGGCGCGAGATATGGGTCAGAAAACATACCTCAATGCAGGGATAGAATATGCCAATGTACTCCAAATTTGACCTTTATCCACACTGCTCCATCGAGAAGATTAAAATACTGCTTTAGTTTTCCCAGAAAAGCAGTAGCCACCTCAGCCATTTTGGAATAGCACTTCATGTTGAACAACAAAGGAGCTGATTGGCTGACACTGCCATTCCAAAATGTCTGAGGTGGCTACTGATAGCTAGCATGAGGACGAAAAGGGCAGTTTTCCAGGAAAACTAGCAATATTTAAATCTTCAATGGAACAGTATTTTAATGTAACCATGATTGCGTTCCGACCTCAGTGCAGCTCAGTGTAAACAAGCGTAACGGTAGTGGTGTATCTCAAAATGGGGTTGCATGCACAGTGTAGTGCATATTGTGTGTAGTGTATGTTACACTCTTAGAAAAAAAGGAAAACCTTTTTGGTTCCATGTAGAGCCCTCTGTGGAAAGGGTTCTACATGGAACCGAAAAGGTTCTCCCTGGAAATGGGTTCTTCCAAGGGTTCTCCTATGTAGATAGCTGAAGAACACTTTTAGTGTTCTAGATAACGTATTTTTTTCTAAGACTGTAGGCTTATGTATGCATGCTTGGGTCAGTGCATGTCTGGCTATTCTCTAAAACCCCAAGCTTCCTCTTCTCAGAATAGGGAACCAGCCTCTGTTTATCGGAAGCATACAGAGCAGGCACAAACACAGCTCTGGACTGGCTTTACTACAGGTTGCAGGGGCACTTGTACATTTATTTATGATGTTGAAAACAGTGACCCCAACACACACACAGACTGTCCAGGGAGGCAGGTAGCCTAGCAGATAAGAGCGTTGGGCCAGTAACTAAAAGATTGCTGGTTCAAATCCCAGAGGGCACTGGTGGAAAAATCTGCTCCCGGGAAACGTGGATGTCGATTGAGGCAGCACCCCCACCTCGCTGATTCAGTGGGGTTGGGTTAAATGCAGAAGACACATTTCAGTTGAATGTGTGCAGTTGTGCAACTGACTGGGTATCCCCTTTCCCAGTCTCCACACATGCCAACATTCCTCTGGTTCTATGCAGTAAACATTATCTTCCATATAGAGAACCAGCCACACTATTCTGAGAAGAGAAAGCTTGGGGTTTTAGAGAATAGCCAGACATGCACTGATCCAAGCATGCATACATAAGCCTAACAGTTGGCTATAAACAAGTCAATGCTATGTAAGTCACAGAGAAGGTTTATTTTCAGGGGCCAAGAGAAAGGTATTTTCAGGGGCCAAGAGAAACGCGTGTTATAATTCCCTATCAAATAATCAGCCCTCTGTGGCTCCTCAAAAACCCAGGTAAGGCCCATGACTTAAGAGGTTAAGTCTACAGAGCCTGATTTTGGGCACAAAAATGACTGACAATATGTTTACATTACTTATGTTATTCATTTCACACCGTTTTATAAGTCAGAACACAAAACACTAGACAGTTCTAGGACACTCAGGATTCTCTGTCGAATGATTGTCTCTGGCTCCATCTAGTGGTTGGCTAAATCTTTACAATGCATTTAGTCAGCTATTTTCCACGTCACGTCAAATTGGCGATCCCGAGAAAAGCTGCTCTCCTGGTCGACACGCTAGCAAACTCGTGGCAGATCATCACTCGCGTACATAGTACATGAAAGTGTATGAGCCGCATCGTGTTTCTCCTCCAGATCTGCTGACCAGAGCAGTTCATTTAGCCGCTGCTTCCTTCCTCTACTTAACACCCCATAGTATAAAGTAGAGCCCTGAAGCCCACCCCAGCACTGTGACGATTTAACAAATGAATCTACCCAATAATCACTCTGCTGCGTTTGGGAGAGGACTCGATAACCATGGATTTTCCTTTTTTGTTTCCCTCAAACTAAATCCTTCACTAGACAGTAATCCTTAACTAGACAGTCACCTGACAAAGTTCAACAACTACATACATACAGTATCATACAGGAGTGTGTGTGTGCCAATGAGGGGATTATATTAATTCCCCAGACAAAACCCGGGTGAACAGGATTCGGTCGTGAGCTGAATCAAATCAAATGTTATTTGTCACATGCTCCGAATACAACTGGTGTAGACTTTACCGTGAAATGCATGAGTACGAGCTCGTCCCAACGATATAGAGTTACAAATCATAATAAAAAGAAAAATAGTAACACAAGCGGAATAAAATACACAAGAATGGAGCTATATACAGGGAGTCCCAGTACCAGATCAATGTGCAGGGGTACAAGGTATTTGATGTAGATATGTACGTGCAGGGTAAAGTGACTAGACATAAGCATAGGTAATAAATAATACACTGCTCAAAAAAATAAAGGGAACACTTAAACAACACAATGTAACTCCAAGTCAATCACACTTCTGTGAAATCAAACTGTCCACTTAGGAAGCAACACTGATTGACAATACATTTCACATGCTGTTGTGCAAATGGAATAGACAACAGGTGGAAATTATTGGCAATTAGCAAGACACCCCCAATAAAGGAGTGGTTCTGCAGGTCAGTTCCTATGCTTCCTGGCTGATGTTTTGGTCACTTTTGAATGCTGGCGGTGCTTTCACTCTAGTGGTAGCATGAGACGGAGTCTACAACCCACACAAGTGGCTCAGGTAGTGCAGCTCATCCAGGATGGCACATCAATGCGAGCTGTGGCAAGAAGGTTTGCTGTGTCTGTTAGTGTAGTGTCCAGAGCATGGAGGCGCTACCAGGAGACGTGGAGGAGAGCGGAGGAGGGCAACAACCCAGCAGCAGGACCGCTACCTCCGCCTTTGTGCAAGGAGGAGCAGGAGGAGCACTGGCAGAGCCCTGCAAAATGACCTCCAGCAGGCCACAAATGTGCATGTGTCTGCTCAAACGGTCAGAAACAGACTCCATGAGGGTGGTATGAGGGCCCGACATCCACAGGTGGGGGTTGTGCTTACAGCCCAATACCGTGCAGGACGTTTGGCATTTGCCAGAGAACACCAGATTGGCAAATTCGCCACTGGCGCCCTGTGCTCTTCACAGATGAAAGCAGGTTCACACTGAGCACATGTGACAGACGTGACAGAGTCTGGAGACGCCGTGGAGACCGTTCTGCTGCCTGCAACATCCTCCAGCATGACCGGTTTGGCGGTGGGTCAGTCATGGTGTGGGGTGGCATTTCTTTGGGGGGCCGCACAGTCCTCCATGTGCTCGCCAGAGGTAGCATGACTGCCATTAGGTACCGAGATGAGATCCTCAGACCCCTTGTGAGACCATATGCTGGTGCGGTTGGCCCTGGGTTCCTCCTAATGCAAGACAATGCTAGACCTCAAGTGGCTGGAGTGTGTCAGCAGTTCCTGCAAGAGGAAGGCATTGATGCTATGGACTGACCCGCCCGTTCCCCAGACCTGAATCCAATTGAGCACATCTGGGACATCATGTCTCGCTCCATCCACCAACGCCACGTTGCACCACAGACTGTCCAGGAGTTGGCGGATGCTTTAGTCCAGGTCTGGGAGGAGATCCCTCAGGAGACCATCCACCACCTCATCAGGAGCATGCCCAGGCGTTGTAGGGAGGTCATACAGGCACGTGGAGGCCACAAACACTACTGAGCCTCATTTTGACTTGTTTTAAGGACATTACATCAAAGTTGGATCAGGCTGTAGTGTGGTTTTCCACTTTAATTTTGAGTGTGACTCCAAATCCAGAACTCCATGGGTTGATACATTTGATAATTTTTGTGTGATTTTGTTGTCAGCACATTCAACTATGTAAAGAAAAAAGTATTTAATAAGAATATTTCATTCATTCAGATCTAGGATGTGTTATTTTAGTGTTCCCTTTATTTTTTTGAGCGTGGTATAAGAGTAAAATAAAGAACTGAGTAGCCTCGCTCTGTCGGCTCAAAACACAAGTGATGTAGGTTCAGCACGTGGAGTAATGAGTAGGATTCCGTGTTTTCACGTGCGAAATGTATTGTTTTTAAAAAATAAAAACGCTTAATCTGCATTCCCAATGAAAACAGGTTTTAAAAATTCAAATATATATTTTATAGAAATTGTTGCATTATATACAATATGACTGAGTGGCGCAGATTACCATTTGATTTGAGCAGGGCTCGCATCCCTCACCGGCTTTGCCTGGTCACGTGATGGGACATAGCCCGGTTCAACCCAGGGCACCTTAATCTAATCCCCTCCTTGACATGGTGAGTACTCAAACATCATATCCAACAGAGAATGAGTCGCAGCACTCAGTGGCATCTTACTGCTTCCATGTAGTATATGGTTGTAAATGCACTTTTCCATTTGAATCAACAAGCTCCGGAGCATGCAATAAAGCACAAAGGTGTCTATTGCCATCTACTGGCTCCATTTAGCAATGGTTTGCCTATGCATGGACAAATAGAAAGAATCAAGTCTAGATTCACAATGGCTCAAACTACATGTTCAAAGGACTAATAAACACTTTTCTTATCTTGTCAGGTTGTATTGTTTTTTCTAAAATAAGAGTATTTATTATCCCGCAGGGCATTCATTAATGATAGGCCACCTTCTCTCATACTAAAACTAACTGAAGTGAAGAGACAGAATTCAGCAACTCTTGGAGGACAGTGGAAGTTGATAAAGTGATTATTTATTGTTAACAGTAAAACCAATGGGCTTATACCCTTCGTCAGGGTTTACAGAAGGATACTGTAATGGCTTCAAGTAATTCCTATCATCAACTTGAAATCGAAGATGTAGCAATTTGTTTACATGGTGCCATTCAACCACACGTTTCATACTAAAAGTAGAAGAGGTTTTACAATCAGATCTATTGTATCTTGATTGTAAAACCTCTTCTCTTTAAAATCATAGATATGGCTACTAAACAGCAAGCTTTAACGTTACAACCAGCCACATAAAGCTAGGTTTACCAGCCAACGTTAGCATGACTGGAGTTGGATTGCTAGTTAGCCTGGCACCGGCTAACTTATCACTATGCACCAGGCCTCCCGTTTGTATCTTTTTAGCAAATATGTAACATCAGCAACTGTACATAGTTATACTAGCTAGCTATGTAACATAATTGACATTGGTTATGATTATGACCATGGATACATTTAAAAATCATAGGCATTTATTTAGATTTTTTTTATTTCGCCTTCATTTAACCAGGTAGCCCAGTTGATTATTTCTCATTTACAACTGCGACCTGGCCAAGATAAAACAAAGCAGTGCGAAAAAAACAACAACTCAGAGTTACACATAAACAAACGTATAGGCAATAACACAATAGAAAAATCTATGTACAGTGTGTGCAAATATAGAAGAGCAGGGAGGTAGGCAATAAATAGGCCATAGAGGCAAAATAATTACAATTTAGAATTAATATTGGAGTGATAGATGTGCAGATGATGATGTACAAGTAGAGATACTGGGGTGCAAAAAAGCAAGAGGGTAAGTAACAATATGGGGATGAGGTAGTTGGGTGTGCTATTTACAGATTGGCTGTGTATAGGTAGAGTGATCGGTAAGCTGCTCTGACAGCAGATGCTTAAAGTTAGAGAGGGAGATATAAGACTCCAGCTTCAGTGATTTTTGCAATTCGTTCCAGTCATTGGCAGCAGAGAACTGGAAGGAAAGGCGGCCAAAGGAAGTGTTGGCTTTGGGGATGACCAGTGAAATATACCTGCTGGAGTACCATATTCTAAGTCAGAACTGTCCAGAGTAATGATGCTAGTCGGGCGGGAGGGTGCGGGCAGCAATCGGTTGAAGTGCATGCACTTAGTTTTACTAGCATTTAAAAGCAGTTGGAGGCCACGGAAGGAGTGTTGTATGGCGTTGAAGCTCATTTGGAGGTTTGTTAGCACAGTGTCCAAAGAAGGGCCAGATCTATACAGAATTGTGTCGTCTGCGTAGAGGTGGATCAGAGAATCATCAACAGCAAGAGCGACATCATTGATATATACAGAGAAAAGAGTCGGTCCTAGACTTGAACCCTGTGGCACCCCCATAGAGACTGCCAGAGGTCCGGACAACAGGCCCTCGATTTGACACACTGAACTTTATTTGAGAAGTAGTTGGTGAACCAGGCGAGGCAGTCATTTGAGAAGCCAAGGCTATTGAGTCTGCCGATAAGAATACGGTGATTAACAGAGTCGATAGCCTTGGCCAGGTCGATGAAGACTGCTGCACAGTACTGTCTTTTATCGATGGCGGTTACAATATCCTCTAGAACCTTGAGCGTGGCTGAGGTGCACCCATGACCAGCTCGGAAACCAGATTGCATAGTGGAGAAGGTACGGTGGGATTCAAAATGGTCGGTGATCTGTTTGTTAACTTGGCTTTCGAAGATTTTAGAAAGGCGTGATGCTAGATAGTATTCCAAACAGATGTAAATAACAATTAATGGCTATCCAGCAAGCTAAATTGACTAAGAGTGAGGAGAAACAATACAACCATTTAACTGTTGTAAATCTCTACAACTGATAAGCTGGTTTTACTATAAAAAGTATTTGCCTAAGCATGCAGTTAGACATGGCTGTAGCTAGATACTGTCTGCCTACCTACCTATGTACATTTGTACAGTCTGGTCACTGTGCAAATGTTGAGGGTTATGCCATATTTATTTATATTAGGCTAGATATTGTTCTAAATGTAATCTCTGTGCCTATGCACATGTACGCCTGTTCAACTAGTCTGTCCTAATAGTGTTATGCTGGCACAGTTCAACTGTCATTCAAACTGTGGAGTATAATTTATTATCTTTTATTGCCTTACAGATAATACCATGTGATGCCTGGGCTTCTTTCTGGATTGTATTCTTGGAGAGAGACAGAATTCCTTTGCCTGCGTGTGTCATTGTAGCAGAACTGTATCCCGTGAACTGTATCCCTCTCGATGGATTGAACAAGCGGAAGATTACTCAAGAGGAGATTAATAGCAGTTGGAATGACAATTTCTTCATGACCACCTCTCCCATCATCTGCTGATCACCAGTGCTCTTAGCTACAGATTGTTACACCAAATAATGTGATTTATCCAAAGATTTTTGGTATCCATTACTGGGAGTTACAGGAAAGGTACTGTTTGGTGTAGAACCGAATTTTACACCAACCTTGGCGATGCTGTCATCCTCAATTTGTGGAAAAAGGAGTCTCATAAAATGTCTGTGTCCAGTTGCAAGGGGGTCTGTTTGAATTTAGAAAACGTTCAGTTACTTTTTTTGCTCCATTAAGTAATCCAACAATTTGTACGCTGCCATCTTGTCTATTTCAAGTCTTCTCTCATTGATCAAGACAGGTGTCTGTCATCATGACATGTGGCATGGACACCTTTCAATGGTCTGACAAACACAGGTGTAGCTTGGCCACCTTCCACCACAGATGCGGAAGGCTAACATAGGCGGATGCGGTGGATTGAGATGCAGCCCGTGCAAAAAAACATATCTCTAGTTTAAATGTTTTAATTCTGATGGGGATTTTTTAAAATTAAATTACTTTGATGCTCGAGTCAAGACTCTTAAAGTAGCCACACAATTACAGGTTCATTTAGAATGTGCTCCAAAAAAGTTACTAACTTGTGGTAACACGATACAGCTCTGATTATGTACTGTAAATCCAAACCTTCAAAAGCTATCATTACATGGAATCCAATTACATTGTGAATACATGGCATTCAATTACATCAGGTTCAGCAGCGGGACGATTTTTATTGTTGAGTGGATGGTCAGGGGGCTGGAACATAATGACAAATAATTTGTATTCTGCAAATTGACCGTAAACAGATATTATTTCACATAAACAATCATTTCAAACCTTGCTTACATTTGTATACGATCACAAACACTGAGTGTAGCCTACAATACATTAGGAACACCTTCATAATATTAAGTTGCATCCCCCTTTGCTGTCAGAACAGCCTCAATTCGTTGGGCTATACAAGATGTCGAAAGCGTTTCACAGGCCCATGTTGACTCCAAAGTTGACTCCCACGTTGACTCCAAAGCTTTGTTTTCATTTAACAACCACCCGATTGGTTTGTTTGGTAGAAGACAAAAAGGCTATGCTGCGCACATGCTACGGGGTGTGGGGGATGTGTAATTTTGCTGGTCTAAATGATTTTGACCAGCAGGTGCCACTAGTGTTGATCAAAGCCTCAAGTAATGAACCTATTTTCGACACTATTGGTTGGAAATCCTCAATATGAATATATTATTATTATTTTTTACTGCTGCATTCACTTCTCCCCCCTGCTGCTCCCCCTATGGAGATTCCCAAACAGACTCTTCTCCGACCCCCACCACCCAAATCAAACTTTGTCACATGCGCCAAATACAACAAGTGTAGACTTTACCGTGAAATGCTTACTTACAAGCCCTTAACCAACAGTGCAGTTCAAGAAGAAAAAAAATATTTACCAAGTAGACTAAAATAAAATGTAATAATAAAAAGTAACACAATAAGAATAACAATAAGGAGGCTATATAAAAGGGGTCACCAGTACAGAGTCGGTGTGTGTGGTACTGGCTAGTTGAGGTAATCTGTACATGTAGGTGGGGTCGAAGCGATAGGTAACAAACTAACAGTGAGTAGCAGTAGTGTATGTCGTGGAAATTTCCTGTATTATCAAATCATGAGAGAGCAAACCACACACACAAGTCAGAGTTATCATAAAGTCCATCTTTAATTATATGAGCTTCATCACAACCCTGTGACTCTCAGATCAATTCAGTGTCTATCAATGAATTATCTGAGAGTCCTTACAAAACAGTCCTTAGCGTCATTTATAGCCAAGGCACACCCATCAAAACTCACATGACGAATAACAGATCTTAGGAACATTATACAAATAACCTTTTACCAGAAAAAGGAGTATCCCATAATTTATAGCATTAGCTATAAATTATTGTTCAGTTTGGTCTCCTAAACCAAAGCTCTTATCTCGTTCTTGGTACCACTTAGGACCCAGAACATTACCTCATCCAATGGAATATATATCAAATACACCCCCTCCTGGACAAGCTTACAGAGAGACGTGACTGGCACACAGACATTGTGGAGCCACCTAACTGGTTCCCCATTAATCACACCATCCCTTCACATGGTTTAGGAATAGTTTACAGACACATTAACAGATAAGACTAACCCGACCTGTCCCCTCTCTGGGCCCAAGTATTTTTTCCCCACATTAGCATTTATCTTATTTATAAATGTTTCCTAAAGAATTCTGATTCTGCCACGACATGTACAAAAGGGAGGGGGGGGTCAATGTAAATTGTCTGGTGGCGATTATATTAATTATTCAGCAGTCTTATGGCTTAGGGGTAGAAGCTGTTGGAGCCTTTTGGTCCTAGACTTGGCGCTCCAGTACCGCTTGCCTTGCAGGTAGCAGAGAAAACAGTCTATAACTTGGGTGACTGGAGTCTCTGACAATTTTATCGGCTTTCCTCGGAAAACGCCTATTACAGTTGAAGTCGGAAGTTTACATACACTTTGGCCAAATACATTTAAACTCAGTTTGTCACAATTCCTGACATTTAATCATAGTAAACATTTTGTGTCTTAGGTCAGTTAATTTTAAGAATGTGAAATGTCAGAATAATAGTTGAGAGTTATTTATTTAATCTTTTTTTTATTCATCACATTCCCAGTGGGTCAGATGTTTACATACACTCAATTAGTATTTGGTAGCATTGCCTTTCAATTGTTTAAATTGGATCAAACGTTTCGGGTAGCCTTCCACAAGCTTCCCACAATAAGTTGGGTGAATTTAGGCTCCTGACAGAGTCAGGTTTGTAGGCCTCCTTGCTCACACACGCAAGGAGGTCAGGGCTTTGTGAAGGCCACTTCAATACCTTGACTTTGTTGTCCTTAAGCCATTTTGCCACAACTTTGGAAGTATGCTTGGGGTCATTGTCCATTTGGAAGACACATTTGCGACCAAGCTTTAACTTCCTGACTGATGTCTTGAGATGTTGCTTCATTATATCCAAATGAATTTCCTACCTCATGATACTATCTATTTTGTGAAGTGTACCAGTCCCTCCTGCAGCAAAGCACCCCCACAACATGATGCAGTCACTCCCGTGCTTCACGGTTGGGATGGTGTTCTTCGGCTTGCAAGCCTCCCCCTTTTTCCTCCAAACACAACGATGGTCATTATGGCCAACAGTTCTATTTTTGTTTCATCAGACCAGAGGACATTTGTCCAGAAAGTACGATCTTTGGCACCATGCGCAGTTGCAAACTGTAGTCTGGCTTTTTTATGGCGATTTTGGAGCAGGGGCTTCTTCCTTGCTGAGCGGCCTTTCAGGTTATGTCGATACAGGACTAGTTTTACTGTGGATATAGATACTTTTGTACCTGTTTCCCCCAGAAACTCGGTCTCAACCTTTAAGTCTTTACGAAAGACTCATCTCTTCAGTGGGTCATATGATTGAGTGTAGTCTGGCCCAGGAGTGTGAAGGTGAACGGAAAGGCTCTGGAGCAACGAACCGCCCTTGCTGTCTCTGCCTGGCCGGTTCCCCTCTTTCCACTGGGATTCTCTGCCTCTAACCCTATTGCAGGGGCTGAGTCACTGGCTTACTGGTGCTCTTCCATGCCGTCCCTAGGAGGGGTGCGTCACTTGAGTGGGTTGAGTCACTGATGTGATCTTCCTGTCTGGGTTGGCGCCCCCCCTTGGGTTGTGCCGTGGCGGAGATCTTTGTGGACTATACTCGGCCTTGTCTCAGGATAGTAAGTTGGTGGTTGAAGATATCCCTCTCGTGGTGTGGGGGCTGTGCTTTGGCAAAGTGGGTGGGGTTATATCCTTCCTGTTTGGCCCTGTCTGGGGGTATCATTGGATTGGGCCACAGTGTCTCCTGACCCCTCCTGTCTTAGCCTCCAGTATTTATGCTGCAGTAGTTTGTGTCTGGGGGCTAGGGTCAGTTTGTTATATCTGGAGTACTTCTACTGTCTTATCCGGTGTCCAGTGTGAATTTAAGTATGCTCTCTCTAATTCTCTCTTTCGGAGGACCTGAGCCCTAGGACCATGCCTCAGGACCAGCTGGCATGATGACTCCTTGCTGTCTCCAGTCCACCTGGCCGTGCTGCTGCTCCAGTTTCAACTGTTCTGCCTGTGATTATTATTATTTGACCATGCTGGTCATTTATGAACATTTGAAAATCTTGGCCATGTTCTGTTATAATCTCCACCCGGCACAGCCAGAAGAGGACTGGCCACCCCTCATAGCCTAGTTCCTCTCTAGGTTTCTTCCTAGGTTTTGGCCTTTCTAGGGAGTTTTTCCTAGCCACCGTGCTTCTACACCTGCATTGCTTGATGTTTGGGGTTTTAGGCTGGGTTTCTGTACAGCACTTTGAGATATCAGCTGATGTACGAAGGGCTATATAAATACATTTGATTTGATATTAATTTCCACAAAGTTTGCTGCTTCAGTGTCTTTAGATATTGTCGTCAGATGTTACTATGGAATACTGAATTATAAGTGTCAAAGGCTTTTATTGACAATTACATGAAGTTGATGCAAATAGTCAATATTTGCAGTGTTGACCCTTCTTTTTCAAGACCTCTGCAATCCGCCCTGGCATGCTGTCAATTAACTTCTGGGCCACATCCTGACTGGATGGCAGCCCATTATTGCATAATCAATGCTTGGAGTATGGCAGAATTTGTGGGTTTTTGTTTGTCCACCCACCTCTTGAGGATTGACCACAAGTTCTCAATGGGATTAAGGTCTGGGGAGTTTCCTGGCCATGGACCCAAAATATTTATGTTTTGTTTCCCGAGCCACTCAGTTATCACTTTTGCCTTATGGCAAGGTGCTCCATCATGCTGGAAAGGGCATTGTTTGCCACCAAACTGTTCCTGGATGGTTGGGAGAAGTTGCTCTCGGAGGATGTGTTGGTACCATTCTTTATTCATACCTGTGTTCTTAGGCAAAATTGTGAGTGAGCCCACTCCCTTGGCTGAGAAGCACACATGAATGGTCTCAGGATGCTTTACTGTTGGCATGACACAGGACTGATGGTAGCGCTCACCTTTTCTTCTCCGGACAATCTTTTTTTCCGGATGCCCCAAACAATCGGAAATGGGATTCATGAGAGTAAACGATTTTACCCCATACCTCAGCAGTCCAATCCCTGTACCTTTTGCAGAATGTCAGTCTGTCCCTGATGTTTTTCCTGCAGAGAAGAGGCTTCTTTGCTGCCCGTCTTGACCCCAGGCCATCCTCCAAAAGTCTTCGCCTCACTGTGCATGCAGATGCACTCACACCTGCCTTCTGCCATTCCTGAGCAAGCGCTGTACTGGTGGTGCCCCGATCCCGCAGCTGAATCAACTTTAGGAGACAGTCCTGGCGCTTGCTGGACTTTGTTGGGCACTCTGAAGCATTCTTCACAACAATTGAACCACTCTCCTTGAAGTTCTTGATGATCCGATAAATGATTGATTTAGGTGCAATCTTACTGGCAGCAATATCCTTGCCTGTGAAGCCCTTTTTGTGCAAAGCAATGATGACGGCACGTGTTTCCTTGCAGGTAAGCATGATTGACAGAGGAAGAACAATGATTCCAAGCACCACCCTCCTTTTGACGCTTCCAGTCTGTTATTCAAACTCAATCAGCATGACAGAGTGATCTCCAGCCTTGTCCTCATCAACACTCACACCTGTGTTAATGAGAGAATCACTGACATGATGTCAGCTGGTCTTTTTGTGGCAGGGTTGAAATGCAGTGGAAATGTTTTTTGGGATTCAGTTCATTTGCATGGCAAATGACTTTGGACTTTGCAATTCATCTGATCACTCTTCATAACATTCTGGAGTATATGCAAATTGCCATCATATAAACTGAGGCAGCAGACTTTGTGAAAATTAATATTTGTGTCATTCTCAAAACTTTTGGCCACGAATGTATACCTTCCTGGTGACTTCTCATGGGGATAGTAAAGAAGAACTCCCTAAAAGAATAATGGAGCAGAGATCCTATGTTTGCGATTCCCTTCTTTGCCACCCTCTTTTCCCAAGACTGCTTCCTAGTTCTGCTGCTATGACTGCATTTCATCAACAACGCTACTGCCATCCTAAATGACCCGTTATACAAAATAAGAAATGTCAACAGCTGGTAGTAAAGTGCCATGACAAACGAGACGTCCATGTCCTCTCCACTGTCCATACAGCAACCATGTCGGCCACAGGGAAGGTGGACCACCTGACGGGAGAGAGAAACATCAAACCAGACAGAGAAACATCAAACCAGACTGGGTGCTTGACTATAACCTCAAAATGGGGGCAGTGGATAAGGTGGACATGATAAATCCTGTTAGGGAGGTTGCGAATTTTCGCAGCTTTTTGTTAAAAATCGCGCAACATTTCAGCGCCCTGCTACTCATGCCAGGAATATAGTATATGCATATGATTAGTATGTGTGGATAGAAAACACTCAGACGTTTCTAAAACTGGTTAAATCACGGCTGTGACTATAACAGAACGTCTGTTTCATCGAAAAGCGCAGGAAAATCTGATCACTGAAAGTGGAAATAAATATCCATGCGCCACTTCCAGGAATTGTTAAAGGTGAACCGTATTAAATGAGGCCGAGGTTGCAGTACCTACAGCTTCCACAGGATGTATAGAGTCTTCTCATTTGATTCGGATTTGATTCTTGGTCGAACCGACCCAAGGGAACCGATTCCCTCCGACCTGAAACAGGATGTTTTGGTCGAGTTTTTTTCCTGTCATTTTTTCCAGACGATCGCCTATAGCATTTACATCGCCTCCTGATGAATTTTATCGCTTATTAACGTGTACTAATACCTAAAGTTGCATTACAAAAGTATTTCGAAGTGTTTTGTGAAAGTTTATCGTCAACTTTTTTAATTTTAAAAAATGACGTTACGTTATGAAACGCTATTTTTTTCCGTTTATCACACAGTCTTCATAGATCGATATCTAGGCTATATATGGACCGATTTAATCGAAAAAAAAGACCCAATATTGATTATGGGACATCAAGGAGTGCCAACAAAGAAGATGGTCAAAGGTAATGAATGTTTTATATTTTATTTATGCGTTTTGGGTAGCGCCGTCTACCGCAAAATCTGTCTGTTAGGTGACGTTGCAGTATTTTGGGGGTACATGCTATCAGATAATAGCTTCTCATGCTTTCGCCGAAAAGCATTTTACAAATCTGACTTGGTGGATAGATTCACAACGAGTGTAGCTTTAATTCACTACCTTGAATGTGTATTTTAATGAAAGTTTCATGAAATTATGAGTTTTATCAAAAACTATAGGTGGCGCTCTGAAATCCGCTGAGTGCTGTTCCTTCATGGGAACAGTATTTTGCATCATCCTTAAGAAGATAAACAGCTTTGTGGAATGCACTCAGAAAACAACCAAGTGGTATAAGATATTTTTCAATTTTTCCAGGGTAGCTTGAAAATACAATTAGCCAATACTTCTGACGCAACTAGCATTGTTTTACAGAGCTAATTTAAGAATGTAACTAGTTACATAAGCACGATTGAATATAACACCATAAAGGTTATGGCATGAGAAACGTTACCTCGCGTGTCCACGGTTATAAGGAATATACACAAATATATATTTGCTCCATACACACAGTGAGCTACATTAGAAACAATATAACATGACACAGAAACTATTATAATGGAATAAGGCACTTACTTTGATAGAAACGCATTCTGGATTTGAACATGGGTGTCTGTAGTGACACCTCTAGCACTGAGACGCTGTGCCACTTGGGAGTCATAAGGCCAGGGTAGCTTCAAAATACAACACATGCTAATACTTCTCTGACTCAATTAGCATTGTTTTCCAGAGCTAATAGAAGAATGTAGCATTGAGTATAACACCATAAAGGTTATGAAATGAGTAACGTTGCATCGTGTGTCCAAGGTTATACGGAATATACACAAAAACATTATGCTACAGTAGAAACGACATAACACGACATGCAGAAAGTATTACAACGTAATATGGCACTTACTTTGATAGAATGCACACATTTACAAAGTAATTATTTGTACTGAAAACAACTTTGATTGCGATGCAGGCAACAGACGGAAAATGTGAACACGTGTGTGCAGGACAGGAGATGAGCAAATGTCTGCAGACTTGAACTGCACAAAAAATTGTGAAGTGTTTGGGGAATTCTGTCCGGGTCAGAAATGTCAACAAAAAGTAATTGGTCCGCAAAAGTAAAAATGACTACTTTTATGTGAATGAATGATTCGGAACACACCTCAATTCAAACTGTTATTAGAAAATAAAAAACTTGTTAGAAAATAATTTAAAATTGAGCGCGGATTAAATGTACTGTTACGTGACAATCACATTCTGGAATGGAAAGAACGTTCTAACATCATGTGCATAAAAAAACTCACGCTGGGGCGACCATTTGAGATATTTGGAACTCACGCATGAAAGGGTTATTCCTGTATTGACGCTTTGCTTGTTTGATGGTTCGTCTGAGTGCATAGCGGGATTTCTTATAAACGTCTGGATTAGTCTCCCACTCCTTGAAAGAGACAGCTCTAGCCTTTAGCTCGATGTGGATGTTGCCTGTAATCCATGGCTTCTGGTTGAGATATGTACGTACAGACACTGTGGGGACGACATCATCGATGCAATTATTGATGAAACAAATGACTGAGGTGGTGTATTCCTCAATGCCATTGGATGAATCGCAGAACATATTCCAGTCTGCGCTAGCAAAACAGTCCTGTAATGTAGCATCCGCGTTGTCTGACCACTTCCGTATTGAGAGTCACTGGGACTTCCTGCTTTAGTTTTTGCTTGTAAGCAGGAGTCAGGAGGATACAATTATGGTCAGATGTGCTAAATGGAGGGCGGGGGAGAGCTTTGCATGCATCTCTGTGTGTGGAGTAAAGGTGGTCTAGGATTTTTTTTCCTCTTGTTGTACATGTGACATGCTGGTAAAAATTTTGTAAAACTGATTGAAGTTTGCCTGCATTAAAGTCCCCGGCAACTAGGAGAGCCGCTTCTGGGTGAGCATTTTCTTCTTTGCTTATGGCCTTATAAAGTTGGTTGAGAACGGTCATCGTGCCAGCTTCACTTTGTGGTGGTAAATAGACAGCTACGAATAATGCAGATGAGAACTCTCTTTGTAGATGGTGTGGTCTACAGCTTATCATAAGGTACTCTACCTCAAGCGAGCAATACCTTGAGACTTCTTTAATATTAGACATCGCGCACCAGCTGTTATTGACAAAAAGACACACACCCCCAACCCCGTTCGTCCAGAGGTAGCGTCTCTGTTCTGCCGGTGCACGGATAATCCCGCTAGCTCTATATTGTCCGCATCTTCGTTTAGCCACGTCTCGGTGAAACATAAGATGTTACCGTTTTTAATGTCCCGTTGGTAGGATATTTATTCAGAGGTCATTTATCAGTGATACAGTTGTAAAAGTGTTTTATTAATATTAATTATTATCCATACTTTGTCTCATTCACTTATTTTTTTACCTGCACTCTTGGATCCCGGAGCATAACATTTTCATTGTACCCTGCAATTACATCTGCTTCCTTGTACGTGTGACATAACACAATCTAATCAGGAAGCTTTGTTTCCCTATCCCTATGAAAACCCCAGCAGTGTTGCAGTTCTTGACACACTCAACCAGTGCGCCTGGCACCTACCCTGTTCAAAGGCACTTCAATATTTTGTCTTGCCCATTCGCCATCTGAATGGCACACATACCGGATCCATGTCTCAATTGTTTCAAGGCTTAAAATCCTTCTTTAACCCATCTCCTCCCCTTCATCTACAATAACAGGTGACATCAATAAGGAATCATAGCTTTCACCTGGATTCACCTGGTCAGTCTATGTCATGGAAAGAGCAGGTGTTCCTAATGTATTGAACAATCAGGTATATCACTCTAATATGGGTGGGAATACTTTAGAACAGATTTCCCAAATTAAAATCACTAGGATCTGATTTTCTGGTGTTTGTAGTCTTTTATGTCCAACAACTAAAACAAATAAAAGTTCATTCTTTTTTTTGTTCAGAAAACTTGGGGGGCCAAATAAAATCACCCGTGGGCCAAATTCATGGCACCAGTTGGGGAACACTGAATTACATCATGAATATAAGTGCCAGTCTTACAGAATGGCATATGTTAGCCTATATATTCAGAGATATGGAAACCAATCATCTTAGAATGATAAAACACAGAGAAGGTGTAGAGAAACTTTTTGGAGCACAGAGACAATGAAACTGGGCAGCTCAGTAAAAGTGCAGGCATTTCTGAGATGTCCTGTTGCTTGAATCAATCAGTTTTTTCATGTTTGCAGGATTTTCACATAGCATTGTACAAGCCATATATATTTAACACAACGCTATTCATCTCAAAGAGACAACTAAGCAACCTCTGAGAATTCAGTTATGGCAGATTTGCAATATACATTGGATTTAAATCGGGGTTCAAATGACCCATTTGCAAGCGCTGGATGAAAGGGGTACATCAATGCTCTGGCAGATGAAAGCGCCTTGAGTTATTTATAGCGCCTAAGTGTTTGAATTTCTTTTCACCTTTTTTCAGAATGTTGCATAACCAACTTGGTTCAATCATAGTGGAAAGTTTTAATATATCAAACACTTATTTGCATGATAGTCCTTCTAAACATCTAAATTGAGCTACTGTAGTGTCGTACACTGATATTTTAAAAAACTATTTTGGAAATGCCTATCAATCGGTGATTCATCTGCAAGTTTTAAACAGTCAAGAAACCTGGCATGGTTTAGAATAAAAACTAAACAAAAATATAAATGCAACATGTGAAGTCTTGGTCCCATGATTTCATGAGCTAAAATAAAAGATCACAGAAATGTTTCCATACGCACAAAAAGCTTATTTCACTCAAATGTTGTGCACAAATTTGTTTATATCCCCGTTAGTGAGCATTTTTTCCTTTGCTAAGATAATCCATCCACCTGACAGGTGTGGCATATCAAGGAGCTGATTAAACAGCTCGATCATTACACAGGTACAGCTTGTGCTGCTGACAATAAAAGGCCAGTCTAAATGTACAGTTGTCACACAACACAATGCCACAGATGTTTTGAAGGAATGGGCAATTTGCATGCTGACTGCAGGAATGTCCACCAGAGCTGTTGCCAGAGAACTGCATGTTCATTTCTGTACCATAAGCCGTTGTTTTAGAGAATTTGACAGTACGCCCAACCGGCCTCAGAACCGCAGACCACGTGTAACTATGCCAGTCCAAGACCTACACATCCAGCTTCTTCATCTGTGGGATCGTCTGATACCAGCCACCCGGACAGCTGATGAAACTGAGGAGTATTTCGGTCTGTAATAAAAACCCTTTTGTGGGAAAAAACCTCATTCTGATTGGCTGGGCCTTGCTCCCCAGTGTGTGTGCCAGTCTCCCAAGTGGGTGGTCCTATGCCCTCCCAGGCCCACCGATGTCTGCGCCCCTGCCCAGTCATGTGAAATCCATAGATTAGGGCCTAATGAATTTATTTAATTTGACTGATTTCCTTACGTGAACTTTAACTCAGTAAAATGAGTTGAAATTGTTGCCCTTATATTTTCGTTCAGTATACTTTACATTCAATTGACAAGTGCACACAGCCTTGCCTGACGACTAAAACTGAATTCTTCCACTGCTCGATCTTTGGTAAAAGACTTCAGTCTGAGAGTGCGATCATTGAAGTCATTTGTGGCGACGTCATAATGAGGGGTGTTGTACAAAACAAGGCATCATCAGCGGTTGATCATCTCTAACCCATCAGCATATCAAAGCCAATGACTAATTTTCAAAATGCCGATTTACCCACGTGTTCTGGCTCAACCCATTGGTTTCTGGAACCAATCAGACGGTCTAGATTGGATTTTCATTCTAGAAATCATCAGGGAGGTACTCAGATCCAGACTCATTGCGGAGGAGAAATTAACGTCCGTTGGCGTGGCATTTGGCCGGAACAAGGAGTTTGGGTAGCTAGGTAACACAGCCATGGAGGCCCACCTAATCATCAAGAGCATTATAGGAGAAAAATAGAAAACAATGTAAAAACAAATCTAAGTATTAACACTGAAATGCAACACAGAACCATTTAACACATTTATCACCATCATTAAAACTTTGACAGTCTGAGTCCATAAATGTTTGTCAGTGTCCCCTCTACAGCAGCTGACTGTAGTGTATGTGGAATGCTATCCAGCCAGTCAGGGCAGCCCCTCCTTTCACACGCACAGCCCCAATCAGTATCGCCATGACGGCGGGCTGATACCCTGGGGAACATAGTGATCCGGGTGAGAACATTCCCATCCACTGCTCAGGTGGCAGGCAGTCTCTTGTGACTTCATACCCTATGAGCCTTAAAAGGGAGTCTCTCCCTGTTGGGAAATGTCAGTCATGTCTCTCATTAAAACAAATATGTGACTGGTTTTGCTCAGAGGAGAAGAGACAAGAGGAAACAACTATTACGTGTCTGTATATTGGTGTGTGACTGAGGGAGAGAGAGTCACTGCTGATGCTGTTCCAACGTGACTCCTTTCCACAAAGTAAAGCACCTCAGGGAAGTCTAGTAGGAATGTTGAGTGTTGAATGGTGGAATTCATGTAGAGTTTGCTCCACCAATAAATAAAGGACATTCTGTTCAATGGGTTTCAAAATGTAGCCCCAAATCTGTTGTCTTCAGCCGTATATATATACACATAACATGTGTATTTTACATGACGTGCCATCATACTATCATCTTCCACCTGTTCCTCTCATGGCACCCACTTGTCAACAAACCAAGCAGGGGTCTGTCCATCATGGAACATTTAAACATGATTTTTGTCATAAAATAAAGTTATTAAAAACAAAAACCAGGTAAATGTCTGTACAAAATCCTTTGAACTCAGTCCTGGTTTGCAGTTACTCATCATTGCCATAGAACGGTGTCTACTTTGAATAATGTCCAAGGCTGGAAGTAGCGCACAGAGGTTTCTTTTGACCCAGTGGACACTGGTGCAGAACAAAGTCAAAGTTCGCTGACGTGCACATGGCGTAGAAGACGTTAGCTTTGTCCGGAATGAGCAACTCTGAAAAACAGAAGATAAATGGGGTTGGTATGAGAAAGGAGAATATTACATACAGTATACGTATACTATTAAAATGTCCTCTTCAAATCATTCCAGGACAACAATATCTTCAGTAATATTTCTACTATAGGTAGGTGTAGTTAATGCCAAACTATAACAACTCTTTGCTTGACCAACACTGATCTGCACAGTGATGTGGCATCTTTGAGTGGGCATATGTACTGTGTAAGAGCACTGATTGTTTTAGCTCACCTCTTTCCTGGGAGATCAACTGTGTGAGGGTGAAGTCTTGACAGGTCAGGTGCTCCAGGTTGTGTTTTTCCAGGGCCCTCTGGATCACCTGGGCAGTTTTGTCCTGACTAGTCAGCTGAGAAGGACAAGTCAAACAAGCAGTTAATATGCTGTAATGAGGTAGCGAAAGCTTTGGCTGCAAAACCTCCCTTCAACCAACCAGAGTATCTTAAATAACAACCCCCCACTTCGCTGATAACTTCTTTGAGGAAAAATGTACATACTACGACTGTGATATGTGGTTGTCTCACCTAGCTATCTTAAGATGAACGCAATAACTAAGTCGCTCTGGATAAGAACGTCTGCCAAATAACTAAAATGTAAATGTAACCAACACAGCAGTTCTTATCTTAGATTTCATCATAACCAAATGTACAGAGCTAGAGTACTACACACATGATCCCTTTTACATTTCCATAACAGGACCCCAAGATAATCCCTACCGCCAGATCCCAACCCAAGCTCACCAGGATGCTCTTGTACATGTTGCCATTACCAGCCTCCACACTGACCCTCACTATACAGGAGTCAGCCACCTGTCTGTTGTAGAGGGGGAGGGAGGTCATGGACACAGAGCGCTTGTGATGAGAGGCCAGCATGGGTTTAGGGTGGGCAGCCACTGGAGCAGAGAGGTCAGGCTGAGAACTGGAGGAACAACTGGAGGGAGTGGAGCCATCCGGGGAGGAGGGTAAGGCCTCCGCCACATTTTGACAGGAGCTGGACAGAGACTGGGACAAGGTAGAGAGACCGTACATGCATGAGTGCCTATTGAAATAATTCATTAGTCTTTCAGTTTGTCTGTCTGAGACATTGACCTCAGCACATTCGTGGACAACTGAAGTATTTGAGCCATGCTTCACCAGCGAGGCATGTGCTAAGCAAACACCACTCCTGCTTGGCTTCGAGGACCTGGTCAAAAGACATTCCAGTTCTCAAGGACATCAGTATCGATGAGATGTCAATGGGGATCACTGTTATGAATGGGAGGTTATAGAAAGACACACAATGGCAATTACTTTTGAATTGCTTCATGGTGTAACTACTGGTATTAGTAAATTGTAACTAGAGGATGTTTTGTAGTGCAGTGTGTTCTACTAAAACATTTGAAACAGCTTTAACCAGGGTGTGCAATGACTGACAGAAAGAGAGAGACAGTCAGAGGCATGTCTAAAGGGGATCGGCAAGAGCTGTACCTGCATGCTGAGTGTGGAGGGAGGGGTGGAGAGATCCTCCATCTCAGAGCCACTGGACCCTGAAGACGACACACTGATCTCGTCTGCATGGGTTTTCCTGCTGGATCCCTCACTCACTTTCAGGAGTCTGCAAATACACACAGTTACAACTTTCCACTAAATTTACAAATGTGGTCAACGTTCACTAGTAAAACCTTAAATACTGCATTTTGTCATTGTTCTTTTACAGTTCTTGTTTATTTGCAACAATGTTACAATAGTTGTATATGTTAGCGATGGGGTGAATACTACGGTCTTGAGTAGAATTAACAAGATGGCAACTGCTGTTAAGAGAAGTGTTCAGTACTCACGAGGACAGTTTCTTGCTGAGCAAACGGTGGCTCCAGGCGCTTGGGGAGCAGAGGTCTATTGGAGGCTCCAGGTTTCTGGACAGTTCATAGCTGTGGCAGAACACAGAAAACACTTATGAGCCCCGAAGTCAGGGTGGACTTGTCTAAATGTATACAGCCTTTTGTTCCAGCCCTGCACTAACACATCGGATTCTAAAAGCCTGAACACACTGCAGCCCTGTTTCAACCCCAGCTCTAGATGGGTTTTCTATTCATTTTCCTTAACAGGCAAAACCAGGGTAGGGATTATGGGAATTGTGTTTTACATGTCATTTGAGTAGTACATTTGGGTATACAGTATATTAGATTGAGACAATTCAGGTTGTATAAAAGGTTTATTGGCTATAAGGGGCATAATTGTAAGACATTATTAGGCCCCATCAATCCTACAAAGCTCACCAGCTCTTTATCTCCTCACTGATCTACAATAAAACCAGTGGGGGACAAGTTCTCACCTCTCCTGGTCAGTGAGCAACTTCTGGCCCTGCAACCAGGCAGTGATCCTGGTGTGATGGGGCAGGTTGTACTGAGAGCAGGAGGCTTGGAGCTGCCGGATCTGAGAGAGAATCTCAAACTCCTGCAGAGAGAGAGGGAGATCATGAGCCCATGTCAGCTATGTGGTTGTTATGTAACGTGTCCTGAACTAGTAACACCTGACAACAATTTTAACAGTCATGGGGCTCCAGTAAAGGCTAGGAGATAGTAATTTAGAGCAGTAAGCAAACATCCTTAAGCATAAAGGTGTGCACTTTTCCCTTCGGCATGTGATAGTACCACTAAAATGTGGTGGTGAGTGTACCACCAATTCAATGCATGTAATGTCATATAACAAGGGTGAAATATTTATTAGACATGTTCGTACGGCATCTTTTGTTTTCTTTACATAAAATCCTATTCCCTACAGGCTTAGAGATCGAAGACAAAAACAGCAACAACTTACCCTCCTCCTCTTTTCAAAGTTTATGAGGTCCCCCTGTCAAAAATAGCACAACATGCTATTATACTTGACAATATGGAAGATTTATTATCAATATTAAACATTAAGATAGCAATCCGCTAAAGTAAATATAGAGTTAACTTAAAGTAGCTGCCATAACTGAGACGTCTGTTTCAATGGCTGTTTGCTTACCTCCACAGTATCTGGTAGAGCAGTGTCCAGCATTGTGAGGATAGTCAGGTATGTGCCCAGGTAAGGAACTACCCCACTGGAGGTGCTCTGAGGAGACATGACAGTACAGAGACAGCATGTCAGCAGAGGATTCTAGTAACACAGCTTTAAAGAATGTGCATATGATGCTAGAAAAAGGTATTGGTCTATGATTACTGTCCTTTCATAGCCTAGTAATCTGTGGCCATTTGAAACATCAGTGGCTAAGGATAGGATGGCTTCCTCTTGCCACACATGACACTCTCGGTCTTTGAATAGATTTCTCCTAGATTTTTCCTCTTGTGGGTTAAAAGCTGATGCGGATAGGGGCTACATGTGACTTCAAGAAGCAGAAACTGCCACCGCAAAATACTGAGCAGACAGTACTAGGATGCTTCCTCCCCTTTCCACCCCCCGTAATAGCTTATAATAAATGTATATATAGATTTTTTTAAACTTTCAGAGACACAGAATTCTGCTATCATTTCTATTTTATACCCCCCTTTTTTGTGATATCCAATAGCGATCTTGTCTCATCGCTGCAACTCCCCAATGGGCTTGGGAGAGGCGAAGGTCGACTCACGCATCCTCCAAAACATGACCGACCCCCCCCCCCAGAGTGCGATGAACCAAGTAAAGCCCCCCCCAGCCAAACCCTCCCTAACCCAGACAATGCTGGGCCAATTGTGGCCCTATGGGACTCCCGGTCAAGGCCGGGTGTGACACAGCCTGGGATCAAACCCCAGGCTGTAGTGAAGCTGCAACACTGCGATGCAGTGCCTTAGACCACATCGCCACTTGGGAGGCCTCTGCTATCATTTCTGTCCATTTAATGTTGCATGGAAAGAAGTGAAAGCTAAACTCAAACTTATTGACCCCTACTATATATAGATAGATATATATCTCATGTCTACATATCATGTCTGCAATGTCTCTTACTCAATCGCTCTCTGAAGTATTGCTTACCATCTGTCTGGCAATAGGACATCGCTTGGATATCTTGGGAGAAATATTATCCATGGCTGTTTGGCTTCCATCCTGAAAAGGGGTCAGATAGAAGCTAAATTCAGTCTGCATTTATGGCTTTCCATTGTCAACCTGTCCACTCATCTGCAATGACCTACAGCATATGCAAAGAGTCAGTCAAATATGTTCTAGGTCAGAACTTACTTTACCAGTTTATAGGGTCAACACCACATTGGTTGTTCTTAGAATAGACCCTCACACACACACACATTATGTAAACAATATATTGAGCTTTTAAAATCCATGCAAACAAAAGCAGTTTTGTGCTAAGGAGCATTTTGATAAGAACATGTGTCAAAAGCACAAATCCTGTGAGGCTGTTAATGCAGACACAGGGAGCAACTGAAACTATTTTTCTGGAACAGTTCAATTGAACAAGGGGTGGACCAATACAGTAAAATTTTAAAAAGACGTGAGGCAAATGAAGGTGTTTCTCAAGGAACTGCTGGGGAAATTGTCTTTAGTGTAGTGTTTGTTGACAATGATGCTAATATTAGCATGTTATTTTGAAATTCTGGACAATATGTAGAATTTTACTTTAGAGTCCGCTCACTGTAACCAGACCTAGTGAAGATTTTAGACAAACACCCAGAGCCGACAGAAAAATAGAACACCCTCTCTTTTGCTTTGGGACAATGGCTTACTATTAACACATTGTAAGGAAATTTCACTAAACATTAACTTGACAGAAAGATGGGTTTTAATAAGTCATAAAAGTAGAATATCATGGTGCTTGAAGATGTAAGTAAAGGTCAACTGCACTCAAAACAATAAAACACTACATATTGGAAGTATTTCAACAGTGTCATATCGTCTGCATTACATTTGTGCAGAGACTCAAGTAAAGAAAAATGAAGTCAAATCAATTTCCTTAAGGTACTTGATTCTTACCCCCACAATGATCTCTCTGTTGCTCAACACACAGTTCTCATCAGGGAAGGTTTCACAGAGGTTATCAAAGATGGCCACGCTGTCCCTGAAGAAGAACAAACCAATTAAATCAATCCAAAAATAACACTCAGACAAGACACCACTAGCAACTTCATTACAAAAGATATCCTTGAAGCTTCAAAAGGATTTAGAGTTGGTAAGGCATGGCATGTTGACCTAAAATTATTGTTCAACTATTCTTGACTGACTCAATAAAAATTGCTTATTGCATAGTTATGGCATGAAGTACAAACTAAGGTTAGTTGAATAATGTAGGTCAATTACTAGTAAATAATTTCCTTACTAAGCCTTACATTCTCAGAGGATAAGGACACCCTTGTTATTTTTTTTGCCATATTCAGTCAATGTTATTGGCCCTCTAGCTTCATGACTCAACTAACCCTTCCAGTATGACCCGACAGTCCGTACCTACACACAGCCGCCCATGTCTTCCTCAGCCTGTAGACAGCATTGGACTGAAGGGCAGACAGGATGGCCCTCAAAGAGGAGAAATTCTTCAGCTGCCGACACTCCTGTTTCAGAAAACAGTCACAAGTTAGAGACTGACTTAGAACTTACTACTTACAACTAAACGCACTGAGAACCAGGATGCAGGTTAACGTTGTGTAAGAATGTGTAAGAAGGATGCACTTGGATTTGAAATTGTATCCCTCAAATGGTCCAAGTCCCTAGATGTGTCTGACCTGTCCTACTCTGATCCACTTCTCAATGACGCAGGCCCTCTGAGCTGGGCTAGAGGCCCTGAGGACAGAAGTGGGGCTGGAGGTGGGCCGGCAGAGCAGGGAGGTGATGACTCGGTTGGTGACTGCATTAAACTGGGCAATGGTGGCGCTAACGGTAGCAGACAGGTTCTCCTTCTTGTCTCTCTGGGACCACACACAGCCTAGACACTGGTAGGGAACCACCTTCCTAAACAGCCCCTGAGAGATGCACAGATAAGGAAGGTAAAATGGAAAAAGTGTGTTAGTGATCCACTTCTGAGGACGCATATTAAGAGTCAGAAATTATCTGCCATGATTGACACTTACAGCGTCCAGTCGGGTGAGCTGTTCTGCGATGCCTGTGACTGAGAAGTCCATGATGTCACCCTGATCCTGTGGGCTGTCCCATTCTAGGCCTTCCTCCCTTGAGCTCTCGTCCTCAGCCTGGGCAGAATGGCCACCAGTATCCATTTCTATTAAAGGAGAGAGGCATGACAGAAGGGGGTCAACAATGGTATAAAAAAAATCAAAGGCAATTCACAGAAACGGTTAGGAAAAACAAGTCAATTGAGAATCCTGTACCTTCTCTCTGGAACTTATTAAGCAGAGTTTCAGAGCTCTGGGACAGTGAACAGAAGGAGGATAGGCAGTGCAGGTGGTCCAACAGCAGCCTTAGGGAGGGGTGCTGAGGAGGATCCCGGAAGTCCTCACTGTTCTCCTCCAACCAAGTCTGGATCAGGGGCAACAGACGCCTGAGGAGACAACGTGATGAAACAATGTCTTCCCTGTTTCAGAGTCAAGGAAATAAATGTGATCAAGGGAAAAGCAGCCAGCTCACCTCCTGTGACATTCACTGTTGTACACATCTGAAGCCCCATTGTCCCTGTGAGAACAATTAGGAAGAGTGTCAGACTCATCTAAACCGGGACTGGACCACTGTCCTGTTGGTCACATTCTTCTTCAGACTGTTTTTCTTTGGTCTGTCTCTATGCTCTGTTGTTATCCTGACCTCACTCCAAACTCAGTGAATAAATGTTGTTGTTGTAAAACCTGTAATGGCTAACTACCTGCTGGGTGCTTATTATCATTACATCAAAGATGCTGAGATAGTTTTTTCTTTCTTGTTTCCCTCACAAAATGACTATCTGACGAAACTAAGTGACCATACACAGCGAGAGGTGTTGTTCAAAAACAGCCACTCTCGACATACCCTCTCATCTGTGTCCAACATAACATTCTGAATCCAATTTGGCTAATCTTATTTGTTACTGTGGTAACTCGGAATGTGTCAAACGAGAGAAGGCAAAAGAAGAGGGAGAGACATTTTTAGGTCATTTCACCAAACATTCATTTGATAGAAGATGGTAAAACTACACCGTCAAGGTGTTTTCAAACTAAAGAGATCAAACAACTTGCTCACATCATTTTATACTGTCTCATTTTAACAGTGAAACAGCTTCTGCATTATGCTCTGAGACAATGGTCAGGTGAAACATGATAGTAGTTATGAGTACTGTAATTTAATGACATGGCCCACCTCTGGAAGAGCAGCTCAATGAGTGCACTGGTAGTGGTGAACGTCTGGTAGGTGGACAGAAAGATCAGTCTGTAGTCAGGCTCCTGGCAGCAGGGGTCCAGGAGGTGGCTCACTAGCCGATTCAGGGTGGCTGCCTTCAGCCTGCGCACCTTGCAGGTCCGGTACTGGACGAAGGCAACGCATGGCCAGGCCTTGGTGGGGCTGGCTGGTATCTGGACGGGCTCCCGACGCAGGGTGATTCCATACAACGCCCCCTCCTCAAACTCCTCACCCCACTCCTGCACTGGGTTCTGGGTGGGAAGGAGGAACTCACACAATGAGATGGGGAGACATGTACACCACTGACAGGACAGATCCTGAAGACCATAATGACCAACTGTGAGACCAGATTGATGTTTATGGTCCATTACAGTAAGCCTATTCAGAGGCATGCCCGCCGTGTGAGCAAAATGTAGACACTTCACCTGGGAGGTCTGTGATACAGGGTGCGCTTTGGGTTTATCAGTTATTCAGCTGGGAGGTCTGTGATACAGGGAGCTCTTTGGGATTATCAGTTATTCACCTGGGAGGTCTGTGATACAGGGAGCTCTTTGGGTTTATCAGTTATTCAGCAGACAGGTGAAAAGACAAACTCATGTTTACATCTGTACACACATCACAGATTTGTCTCAGGGTATTCACACATTGGTTTAGCAAAGCTAGATTTAGATGAGATTTCTTCACTTTAAAAGGTTTAATTCAAATCTCTTAGAAACACTGTACTGTTTACATTAGAGAAAACACTGAGCAGAAATGGAAATATGAATTCAATCACTTTGACAGCATCCCTTTTTCCCCACATACATGTTTGCTGATGGAAGAAGTGCTCAGCAAGTGACTTTTTGGACATGAATGGCAAAACATTCAGATGATAGAGGTGATCATAGTTTCCCCATTTTGCATACCCCGCCATACCATCAGACATCCATGTCTTAATCATTGGAAAAGATACATGGTTAAACAGGATTGTCAAACTCATTTAGAATTTCTTGAATACAAGTTATGATTATTTTTTAACCTTTAACGTAAATGATCATCCACCCTGTATTTAAGAGCATGTTGTGTCTCAACTGATGGCGGGCACAACACAACCTCAGATTATGTCAAATAGGGTCGAAGCTACAACGTGCCAATTTGAACAAATATATAATTTTATGTTTAAGGTTAAATATTTTCCTGTGATGAAAACATGTTTGTCTCATGGTATGCAAAATATGCCAACTTTAAGGACCTTTCTCTGTTTTGGCATTCAGATCCAAAAAGTCACTTTCTGAGCACTTCTACAATATGCAAATATGTATGGAAAGTTCTGTTCAAATCAAAAGGGGTGCTGTCAAAAAGTGACAGAATTCAAATAGAGTTACCCAATTACAACATTTCATACAATAGTCTGCATATTTAGCAGGACAAGGAAAATAACTAATGTATTCCAAAGAACATGAAAAAGGTACACAGCTTGCCTATTGAGGACAAGAGCAATGTGGTACAAAGAGACGGCACCTGGGTCAAATAATTGAAACGACATGATCTAAGAAACTGTAAATAAATCAGCATAATCCCCTTTAAAATATGCAACCTATTAAATCTACAGTGGCAAGAAAAACTACATAAACCCTTTGGAATTACCTGGCTTACCTAAATTGGTTAACCATACTGTGTCTATTGTTGTGACCTAGATGAAGATCAGATCAAATGTTATGACCAATTTATGCAGAAATCCAGGTATTTCCAAGTAGTTCACATACTTTGTCTTGCCACTGTATCCCTCCACCCACTCCCCCAACTCAGTCCTCCATACAAGTCTGTCACTAGCCCCCAATCAACCTCTCTGTTCTAATACACGCCCCTCATATCTGTCCACCGCCTTCTGATATAATTTAGGCTTTCCCCCCTATGTCCCTATCAAAACTAAAGTCTGGTTTTAACATTGGCACTTATATTATCCATGTATGAGCAAAGCAAATCAGAGCATTTTAAGTCATATGCCATCTGACAGACATGCAGATGCGTATGGTGGGCAGAGCACTCAAGGCACATTATAATCATTACCCAGCTCCTAAATTACAGAGGGTTACTGAGGTTCAAGGCAGGCAGACGTGTGTCACAATCTAATTATACACACTTGATAAAAGACCAGGCCAAGAAAGAGAGACTATTATCGGTGTCGTGAGGGGACCAATATCACACCATTGTCCTTCATGGAATACTGCATTACATTATCTGTAGGCCTACATGAGGCCAAGGCTCAGAGATCCTAATTCTATGGGCAAGGATACAATACAGTAACATCTTTATCTTAGGTGCACCAAACTAAATTCAAAACAGACAAGAATTGTCCAATATTGAGACTGAACATAATGATACAAATGTTATCAGGATAGCTCTCGAAAACACTTCTTCCCCGTATGTGAATTACAATTGACGCTTTTTTTATGTTTAGAAACATAAATCATAGCTTTCAAATCGGTTTTCGAAACACATTCCAATATGCACCTTATATTTCATATCAGCAAGAAAAATGTTCAAATAAGATAACTTACTGTAGTAGCTTTGCACAAACTGTATGCCTCCAGTGACCAACTACAGTTCCTCCCCAGTTTGTCTTTTTTGAGAGAGAGATCAAATCTCTCCTTTTTTTTTTATTAACAAATCAATACAGGAAATACATGTGGGAACACAAGTGTATACATAAATAATATACAAAGGACATTTAGGCTAGGGGGTACAATATCAGATTACACAAGGACATTAAGGGACATACAGACACTTATTATTCTAGCAGCTTTTTTGTTAGTAGAGTATTTGTCTTAAAATAGTTAATTTTCTTTTTGCAAGGTAAGAAAATGTGGTGTTTTGTTTATAAATGTACATTTGTGAATATGAAATTTGGCCAAAAGAATAATGAAATTACATAAATGTTAAGGTTATTTCTATCGTAGGTAAAGAATCCAAGCAGTACATCTCTCCACAATAGTGTGAAATCTTCATAAATGTGTTCAATTATAAATCTACTGATGTCTTGCCATAGTTTTCCAAAAAAAGATGCAACACTGTTTGAGTGGTCATCACAAAAGGAGCCATTTGAGTTGATGTTTTCCTTAAACTTCTTCATATAGTGGTTAGCAGGACAGTATACACTTCCTCCCCAGTTATGCTTACACACAGGTTAACGGAGAACGCTAGATAGCAACTTTTATCTCCCTCACCAACTTCAAACATCAGCTATCTGAGCAGCTAACCGATCGCTGCAGCTGTACATAGTCTATTGGTAAATAGCCCACCCATTTTCACCTACCTCATCCCCATATTGTTTTTATTTATTTACTTTTCTGCTCTTTAGCACACCAATATCTCTACCTGTACATGACCATCTGATCATTTATCACTCCAGTGTTAATCTGCAAAATTGTAATTATTCGCCTACCTCCTCATGCCTTTTGCACACATTGTATATAGACTCCCCCCTTTGTTTTCTACTGTGTTATTGACTTGTTAATTGTTTATTCCATGTGTAACTCTGTGTTGTCTGCTCACACTGCTATGCTTTATCTTGGCCAGGTCGCAGTTGCAAATGAGAACTTGTTCTCAACTAGCCTACCTGGTTAAATAAAGGTGAAATAAAAAATATTAAAAAATAATTACAAAAATTAGCACAGGTGGCAGCCTATGTCTTCCGTAAACATGCGATGTAACATGGAGATATGGCCGTGTAGGAACACTAACCCTAAAAGGTCGGCAGTAATTTAATTCTCGCCGATATGAAACATGATCCTTGTTTCCAATACCATACCGCAAGCGAAGCGTTTTAACGTTTAGAACGAGTGTCGGGGATCTTTAACAAAACTGCCCGGACCAGAAAATACTATTGTCAATAGTTGCTAAAGCAGTTAACATTATGATTTCACCATGTATTGTTGGAAACCAGCTATAGGTCTAATACTCGTTTTTCCATTCAGGCAGTTTTATCTAATTAATAAATAGACCATGAGGCTAAAATATTGTAACGAACCTGGGTTTATAAGCGCGGATATCGACTCTGCCGCAGGAGCATGCTTTTGCGGAACAGTCGATAGCGCGCTGGACTAGGTGGGCTAGGTCAAGGGTTCGAGACCTGCTCCCTGCCTGTTTCATTACAATATGCACCATCTGTCGTCACAGGACAATGATGCAAATAAAAGTCTCACTGACAGACATTCATACACTAAATACAAGGTTATACTGGACATCCATGCAAGATGCATGGGCAATATGTTGCAGTCTTATTCATTAGCTTATTCATAGACGCCTTCTGGCCAGGGAAGTTTTGTTAAGAACCCAGACGTTCGCTCTAAATGTTAACACGAAGGATACATACAGACAAGTGGAGGCTGGTGGGAAGAGCTATAGAAGGTCAGGCTCATTGTAATGGTTGGAATGGAACAGATGCAATCGTGTGGTTTCCATATGTTTGATCCAATTCAATGAATTCCATTCCAGCCTTTACAATGAGACAGTCTTCTTATTGCTCCTCCGATAAGGATCGTTGTCTTCTCGGGTATATACATTTCATATCAGCAAGAAATACGTTTTTGTTGTCGTTTAAAACAATTTTTTATACTACTACTCACCTTTATGGGGTTAGGGTTCCCACACAAACATATTTCCATGTTACAGCGGACAGAAAAAAGTTCACTGCCTATGCTAATTAACTGCTTCTCAAAACACCTGTGTGTAAACAGAAGACTGATGCCACAAAATGCTGTCACTGAAAAATACTGTCTGCTGCAACTGTTAAAACCGGTTTAAACCGTGTACAGTAAGTGTAGCCAATATTTTGCACTTGTGGAATGATTTTGGATGTGACATGAAAGGAGGGTTTTATGTTCCTAAAAAGCACACCGCAATTGTGAATCGATTCACGTTTAGATGGAGTATTTGGCTGCCATAATCAATTCACCTCGAAATATAACAGCCAAGGTCCTTAGATTATACGGAGTAACGTTAGGCTCATTCAGTCCATTATTGGGCTACACATGACTATAACCCTATGACAAGACAGCACTGTCTGATTTATGACCAACAGGTGTAAGAAGAGAAATTAGGCTATTAACCGCATTTGACTCCGTTCAAAACAGTGCATAACCTATCATTCAAAAAGCCTACATTACATTATAGTTCTGAAAATACAGTAAAACTAATAAGATAGTTATCATTTCTAAATGAAACGCATGTCGTACAACTACAAAATACTTATGCATATCATTGGGAATTACCATTGATATCTCCCATTTTCCCATCTCGTCAGTCACCGCAGAACGTTTATGGCGTGATAACTTCCATCTTGTTCAAACTAAGTGTTGAAGCTGAAAATCCACTTCGAAGGAGTTGAAGTTTACGGCTGCATGGTGATATTAATAAATATTTTACGAAACGTATTTCTTTAAACTACATATTTAAAAAATATATATATATATCATGTTTTTTTTTTTATCTGCGTACCCTTCGTCACATTTTGCGGCCGCATACAAGTAACACGCTATCACTTGTCAAGCGCTTCCCATCGCTACCTAATGCCTCTATCGCTAAATTCTTCAAAGCGAAGTTTGGCGTTCTTGCTTGAATCTCCCAGCTTTTATGCAGTGGGTGGCGGCTATGGGAAGAACAGGCTTTTCATTTGAGGGCGGTCTTGATGAAAGGGGTGTGCTCTCTGGTCTACTCTTCTGTAAGTATTTGCATATTTCCTACAAAAACTACATAGGGGATAATCATCTGATCGAAACTCGAGCTCATTGCTTCTGCAAGTTCATCTTCTGGTGAGTTTTTTGTGATGATAAAGAAAAAACCTGGATGCCGAAAGTAAAATCTGTTGTAGTAGGCGTGTTGGCAGCTCCACAACCTATGTATTCTATGGTAAACAAGGGTGGCAGAATGAGCACAATGATAATAAGGGGTGAGTGGGGTAAGTTGAGCCTCTCTTGTTTCTAGGAACCATAGACAGAATTGATAATTTGACCAAATATTTAGGAAGAGGTCATTTCATGGAGTCTGTGAAGAAAGAAACCACATGGAAGAATGGTAAGCAAGTTAGGTCCAAAAGATTTTCAGGAAGTCAAAAGCATTTGTGTTAGAGGTTTTATAACGCTTGTATCATAACCAAAGTAGATAATTTTAAGAGTGTTCTCTACATCAGTTGGGGTCTCTATAAGCTTCAATATGAGGTCCTAAACCTAGCATGAAAGTGCATCGTTGTACCTGTGTGGGTTAATATAGTTAAAATGCTTGCCTTGGGGTAAGTTGAGCCAGTGGCCATGGTGTAAGTTGAACCAATGGCAAGATTAGCAAATTGAAGTGTTTTCTTCCCATGTGTTATGCAAGGTATTATTGTTGGGATATGAGGTAAGAACGGGGCCTGGCCTACGATAAAGGTGTTCTAAAAAAGTACAACGTCTTTGTTAGATGTTAAGCCTATGTTAAAGGATGCTTAAAATGATTATAATACAAAAGTGATTGTGTTGAATTGTGTTTGGGAAATAGATGGACATGGTTTTAAAAAGGTAGTGTATTTCATTCAGTACATACATTTGTAGGTGGCTTAACTCACTCATTCCTGGGGTAAGTTGTGCCAAGAGATACATTTGTTTTGGACAAGCTGTGTTTTCAAAACTAATGTTTACATGAATTCTGATTATTTCCAGGGATACACATCATCCTGAAATATATGTAGATATAATTATTAGAAAGAATACTAATTTCCCTTGTCGGAATGACGCTGAATGTAAAAAAATGGCTAAACTTACCCCACTATCCCCTATTGCAAATAAGGACAGAACACAAAAACGTTTTATTTCTCTCCCTGAACACACCCACACGGGCCCAGAGTCTGCTTCCTCCATTGGCTAGTGCCCCTTTTTCATTCTTCACAGCGAGTTGACAGTCTGGAAGACAGATGGACAGACAGAGAGCATTGATTTGGTTGATTTGATAAAGCATGTGTTGGAAACAAATCCTGATTTCAAATTTCCTGAAAGAAAGGTCTATTTTTTGTAAATCTCAAATTAGTGAATTCAACTACCTATTCTGCATCTTCTAAAACTCATTTTTGATTTATACTGAACAAAAATGTAAACGCAACATGTAAAGTCTTAATCCCATGTTTCATGAGCTGAACTAAAAGATCCTTAACATTTTCTAAACATACAAAAAGTTTATTTCTCTCAAATTTTGTGCACAAATTTGTTTACATCCCTGTTAGTGAGCATTTCTCTTTTGCCAAGATAATCCATTCACCTGACAGTTGTGGCATATCAAGAAGTTGATTTAACAGCATGACCCTTACACAGGTGAACCTTGTGCTGGGGACAATAAAAGGCCACTCTAAAATGTGCAGTTATGTTACACAACATAATGCCACAGATGTCTCAAGTTTTGAGGGAGGGTGCAATTGGCATGCTGACTACAGGAATGTCCACCAGAGCTGTTGCCAGAAAATGTATTAATTTCTCTACCATAAGCCTCCAGAACCGCAGACCACATGTATGGCGTTGTGTGGGGGGGTGGGCGGTTTGTTGACGTCAACATTGTGAACAGAGTGCCCCATAGTGGAGGTGGGGTTATGGTATGGGCAGGCATAAGCTACGGACAATGAACACAATTGCATTTTATCAATAACAATTTGACTGCACAGAGATACCGTGACGTGATCCTGAGGCCCATTGTCGTGACATTCATCCGCCGCCATCACCTCATGTTTCAGCATGATAATGCAAGGATCTGTACACAATTCCAGGAAGCTGAAAATGTCCCAGTTCTTCCATGGCCTGCATACTCACCAGACATGTCACCCATTGAATATGTTTGGGATGCTCTGGATCGACGTGTACGACATCGTGTTCCAGTTCCCGCCAATATCCAGTAACTTCACACAGCCATTAAGAGGAGTAGGACAACATTCCACAGGCCACAATCAACAGCCTGATCAACTTTATGCGAAGATGTGTCACGCTGCATGAGGTAAATGGTGGTCACACCAGATACTGACTGGTTTTCTGATCCACACCATTACTTTTTTTTTTAAAGGTATCTGTGATCAACAGATGCATATCTGTATTCCAAGTCATTTGAAATCCATAGATTAGGGCCTAATGGATGTATTTCAGTTGACTGATTTCCTTGTATGAACGGTAACTCAGAAAAATCTTTAAAATTCTTGCATGTTGCATTCATATTTTTCTTCAGTGTAGTCACTGTATGTGTAGCCAATCTGGGTAATTTGGCAGAATTATGACCTAAATTTAGCAACATCTTTGTTAAAGGTCCTGTGCAGCCAAAAATGTGTTTTCCTGGATTTTCTATATATTTCCACACTATGAGGTTGGAATAGTACTGTGATCTTGTGAAAATTATGGATAATGCCCTTTTAGTGTAAGAGCTGTTTGAAATGACCGCCTGAAATTTCAACCTGTTTTGGTGGGATGGGGTTTTGACCTGTCTGGTGATGTCCCTATGTGGTAAATTAGTTAGACCAATAAGAAAGCGTGCTCCAAACCTCTCTGCCAATAACAGCTAGTTTTCTGTTTTCCCCTCCCCACTCAGACCACTCCCAGACAATCCTAGCAAAATTCTAGCTTAAGAAGCTATTTTTGTGTCTTTTTCTAAACATTTTAATTGCAAACAATCACGGTAAGGTAGTTGTTACCACTCATTGTGGATTTATTCCTCATTATTTTTCTATTATATCTATTTTTTCTCTGCATGGTTGGGAATGGCCCGTAAGTAGGCATTTCACTGTTAGTCTACATCTTTTGTTTATGAAGCATGTGACAAGTACCATTTTATTTGAAGTAGTTCTTTTGCGATTTCTTCCTCGGTCTGGGTGATAACATTCTGATAAAGTACTGAACTGATTTCTTTACACTGTGCTTTTGTTATTTTGAGAAGGTTACAGAGACTACCTTGTATTGCTGTTTATCTCCCTAATACAACTTTATTTGAGCTCATCTGTGTAATTCGAACTGTATTTCCACCAGGGTAGTCCATCCGTCTTTCTGGATATGTACCCTCCTGTAGGTCTGCTACAGGAGGGTGCATATGAGCATAGATATCCAGGAAAAGAGAACAGTTTAGTAAATCATTCTAAAACCATTTCAAAATTACAATAATGATGCCTATATGCTAGACAAAGATTTCACAAATATTGTTTCCCACACAATTTTTTTGCTCACACAGACTTCCCTTATTTACATATGATTTATGTTTGGTTGTACTCCACCCTCTTTCAACAGCATTTCTGAGTACTCTGTAGGTTTTCACACTTTCCCGGGAACCACCAAGTCTAACATAAGGGAAAGCTCCTTCTCCGCTCAAAGGTGTGCTAACTGCATCCTGTGTTGCGTGGTGACATCTCCTCAAAGTTGTAGCAGCTCAGCCAATGTTGGTGGTGGCACTTCAGGGAGTCTTGGTTCATCTGATCTCAGGATCGTTCTCCTTAGTAGCACCAATTGAGAGTCCAGTCTTCTCAACACTGCTCTCTGAAGTTCTGGGATGTAGGTGCAGTTTTCTAAGCATAGAGACTCCACTTTAGAGACTTGTTATTAGAGCCTCCTGTAGCTGACAGATAGAATACTATTTGGTGAGTATTTTGTCTCCATAATTTAATTACTATCAGTGCAGAACTGTAGTGTTGACATCTGCTGAAAATATAACAGTAAATGTATTATATTTGTAGTTCTATGTTACGGTTTTCTTCCGTCGAAGGAGAGTCGGACCAAAATGCAGCGTGGTAATTTACATACATGTTTAATAATGATGAAAAGCGAACAATACAAAAACAACAAACGGAATGTGAAAACCTATACAGCCTATTTTTAAATATTTTTTATAAAAAATAATTTATTATCTTCAATACCATTCATTCTTTACAACTCATAATTTTCATACATACTCAAAAAATGGTATTTTAATTGAACTAATTTAACTAAACAAAAACCCCAACAAAACCTCAGGGGAGCATCTTCCCTCCCCGTCACCCTACAAACTACCTTTCCCTATCTCCCCGTCCCTAATCTATCCCCTTACAAATCTAAATGACACCAGCCCTAAACCCCCCTTCCACCTCTCCCGAGCAGCATGCTGCCCCCACTTCCTCTCCTCCCTCTTCATCCTCCCCCTCAAATCTCCTTCCACCCTCCTCACTATCCCTTTCACCCCCAATCTCTCCCTGTCTTCACCATGTTCTGCCTGGCTTCCCACAGCCCCCGTTTAAAGAGACTCATGAGAAGCCAGAGCAGAAACCTGTCCCTATCCGTCCCTCTCGCTCTCCCTACACCTCTCTCTAACCTGGCCCACGTCAATACAAAATCCCCCTTACCAAACCTAACAACACCCGTGCCCTAGCCCATACTACTCCGGCAAAGGCACAGTCCCAAAAGACATGGCGCACAGTCTCCTCCCTGCCACAAGAGGATCTTGGACAGGTGGGGGATTGCACCAAACTATACCGGTACATGATGGAACGTACCGGCAAGCACTATGGAGGTTCAACCAATTCAGGTCCTTGAGCCTGTTGTCCAGACCCCGCGTCTGCACTCCCTCCCAGACCACTTCCGAGATGCCCACTACAGGCGACGGACTCCCTGCCTTTCTGACCTCCTCGTACAGGTGCCTGTGATCTAAACCTACTCGGGCAACTTCAACCTCAGGGTGCGCACGCAGCCACTTGGCCACATGACCAAAGTGCCACGGCAGCTGTTCCGCCCGAGGACCCGTGTTAGACCACACCATTACGCTTCTCGCCTGATACGAGAAGAACACCCGCAGGAGGTAACCGGACGGGTCTATCACTGGATGAGCAAGCTCCGTTAACAAGAAAGAAACAAAATTGCGTCCAGCTTGAGGGGGAAATGTGGTACCCCCTACCTCCCTCCCCCGATGGGACAGAGCATGCGTGCCCTGGCGACCCACTCGCACCTGCCACTCCACATGAACTGAAACACAAGCCTCACTAGAGGCCTCCTCAGACAAGCCGGCAATGGGTAGATGTACGCCAAATACAAAAGAGACGGCAACACATCCACCTTTAGGACCAGGACTTTGCCCATAAAAGACAAATACCTAGCCTTCCACATTGCTAGCTTCCTCTTTACCACTGCGATACGCATGTTCCAGTTTAGCGTCGCTGAGCCGGAGGTCTCAAAATGGACCCCGAGAATCCTCAGGGCCCCCTCACAGAGAGATAACCCCTCGGGCACATCCGTTCTACCGGGCCATCTTCCGAAAAACTTGACGGAAGACTGTGCATGGTTCAGAACTGCTCCCGACGCTCGGGTGAAATCCCCAAAGATGGCAAGGGACCTTGTCAGGCACGAGTCCTTGCACAGCAGCAAGGAAGTGTCGTCGGCGTACTGCGTCATCTTAACACGCAGCCCACCACTTCCAGGAATCAACAAGCCTTCCACCCCTGTGTCTGCCCTAATGGCAGCCCCCAGAGGCTCCATGTACAGAACGAAGAGGAGAGCCGAGAGTGGGCACCCCTGCCTGACCCCAGACGAGAGGTCAAAAACGTCACCCAAGTGACTATTTACACAAACTCGGCACCCCGCTCCGACATATAATGTACGAATCCATCCTATGAACTTCTCCCCAAATCCTAATCGACCTAACACTCTGAATAAAAAGGATCGTGAATAGATCCTTTTTATTCAGAGTGTTAGGTCGATTAGGATTTGGGGAGAAGTTCATAGGATGGATTCGTACATTATATGTCGGAGCGGGGTGCCGAGTTCGTGTTTGCTTTCGCCTGATCTAGCGCTGCTACCATTAAAGGCAGTCCTCTATCTTCAACCCAAGCGATAGAGTCCCTGATTAACTGTAGGTTCCATCTAATAGAGCGGCCGTCTACCCCGCACGTCTGATCCTCATGGACGACGTAGGGAAGGGCTGTGCGCAACCGGTCTGCTAAAACCTTTGCAAGTAGCTTGTAATCTACACACAGCATGGTCAACGGCCCCCAGTTGCCAAGGTCTGTTACTTCCCCCTTCTTATATAAAAGTGACAGCACACCAACAGCCATTGATCCCCCGGGACCCCGTCTCAAGGATGGCCTTCAAGACTTCGAGGACCACTGGTCCAAGTATACCCCAAAACTTGAGATAAAACTCAGCCGGCAGCCCATCCATCCCAGGCACCTTCCCTTTTCCCATCCTCCTAAGAGCGCTCTCAACCTCTTCTAGTGAAATCTGGGCCTCCATCACTTCTCTAATGTCCTCCGGCAACCGCCTGGACAAGTGTTCTAAAAACACATTTCCCTGCTCTACATCTATTTACCTTTCCTTAAATAAACCTTGGAAATGATCAGTTGTCACCCTGACCATATCCTCTGGTTCTCTAACTATACTACCATTTTCTTCCCTAACGCCATGCATTACCTTCCTACTCTGTCTGGCCCTAACCGACTTAAAGAACATAGCAGAACAAGTCTCATTGTGTTCTAGAAAGCCACTATGCGCACGCTCCAGGAAAGCTCGAGCCTTCCGCTCCTGCAACTCCCTGAGCTGCGGCTTTAGGGTTGCGGATCTCTCCCAGTCAAACGACCCGCCGAGGTTGCCTGCCTCGTACTCGAGTTCAATTAACCTTTGGATACGATCCACCTCCCTCCTCTCCTCCCTTTTTTTCCTCTTGCAATACCCTATTATAAAAGCCCTAATCCTCACCTTAACTAATTCCCACCACTCTAACACCCCCTCGCACATGGACCGGAGGCCTTCAAGCCTCCAAAAGAAACCATAAAACCCGTCAACAAAAGCCTGCTCCTCCAGCACATCCCGATCTAACTTCCAGTACCCCCTACCAAAGAGGCAGACTGGCGACCCCACCTGCAGGAGCACCCCGTCGTGATCCGAAAAGAAAACAGGCAACAGCCGCCCAGACAACTTACCCAAAGACCTGGGTACAAAAATATAGTCGAGCCTCCGCTCAACCCCCCTGGAGTTGCGCCATGTAGGACCGGCCATTTTCGGAGTAGTGTGCAGACCACCATCAACCAGACCATGGCAAGCCATTAGCCCGGTAATGGCGCCTGCACTGCTATCCCCCTATTCTTAAATCTGTATTAAAATCCCCCTATCACTAATTTCCTATTTGTGACACACAGGGCGTCAGACAGTCCACCATCTCCCTCCTGTCTGCCACCACCTGTGGCCCATACACCACCACTAATCTAAATTTACAATCCCTTATCGTGTCATCCACCCCTATAACCCTCCCTGCATTACCACAAAAGAATCCTCCACTTTTACCTCCCTGTGCCCACACAAAATCCCTACCCCCGATGAGTGCACCCCCAATACCCCAAACCGACTCCCCCTTGTCCCACTCCCTCTTAAACCTACTAACAAAAAAAACTAAAAACCAAATAAAAAATTAAAAAACTAAAATCAAACCCCACACCCTCCAAATAACTAAAAACCGCCCTCCTCTTAACAAAATCCCTTAAACCCCTTACATTTAAACTAACAAAAGTAAAATTAGAACCCATGAAATAATAAAATAAAAACATGTAATACACTCAAATTCTAAACCCAGACAGAAAAAAAAAAAAAACCAGGAGACTCACCCGATGCTCCCCTGCTCCATATCTACCGGTGAGAACACCATCCGTACTCCCGAAATCCCCCTCTTCCTCCATCTCACCAACCCAGGATGCAGGAATAGTGTTTGGCTCCGGGGTGCCCTGCACCCTGGGTCTACCCCCACACTCCTCCCCCTCCCCAGTGCTGCAGCTGGTTTGGAAAAAAATCGGGGAGGCTGAGTCCCCAAACAAAAAACTCCCCACCTCCTCCTGTACCCAGTCCTGAGTCTTGTTAGGTGTGTCCCCACCCAACAGAAGTTGAGGGCCTGGGGAAATCAGCAGCAACCCAGAGGTTTCTCCCACCCCCATCACTCTCTTGACCATCCCCTCCCTCTCACTGTCGGCCAAACGCACCCTCCTCTTCATTCTCTTCTTTGGTGATGGCGGCAGTGGAGAGATACCACCCTCCCCCCCGCCAGCTCCTCCACCATACCCGTCATCTCTTCCACCAGGGCACTTTCCCCCCACTCCACTTGCTCTTCCACCGTCTCCAACACTCCTCCCTCGCTTTCTTCTCTCTCATGCTCCTCCACTCGGTTGCCTTCTTCTGCCGCTTTTCCTGGTTCTCCTACTCCCGTGCCTTCTGTTTCCTTCTCTCTTCCATCCGCCGCTTCTTGCTCCTCCTCCTTCCTTGCGGCCTTTCCCTCTGGACCTGTACTCTGGTCATGAGGCGTGCTTCCTTCCCCTCCTCTTCTTCCCCCATCCCCATCCCCCGCTCCTGCTCCCCCCAGCCGCAGACGCATATGACCTCTGACGAGCCGGGCACCCCGCCACAGGTGTGCTGACGAGCCACACCCGTGGCACGCCTTAGGCTTGTCACAATCCCTCGCCTCGTGTTCCTCAGATCCACAAAATCTGCATTTTCTTGTGCTGCACGAGGCGAATATGTGGCCGTAGGCCATACAGCGCCTGCAAAATGGGGGCTGACGTGCATAAAACAACATCCCCCTGTCAGCCCCTAGGGAGAACATAGCAGGAGGATGGAGGTAGCCACCATGTCCCTTTGGGTCCTCCCTGAGGAGGGCCTGGAAGCCTCTCCTCCCATTCCAAAACCCAAGGGAGTCTTTGAGGTGCCTTGCTGAGGAGACGTTATTCATGTATCTCCACAGAAAGGCCCTCACCTCTTCGTCCTTAACGTATGGGTTGTAAATGTTGACAGTTACAACCCAAAGTTGTTCTTCGCCAGGCTTGTTATTTCATAGTGGCTCATCGGCCTCTCACCTCCCACTGCTCTTGCCCTTCTCAGGATATCATCGTGTTTCTCCTCTGTATATAGTGCCACGTCGTATGCTCCCTCCAATGAGTTGCCTTGGAAACAAAACACATCCTTCACCGTCAGCTTTAGAATCCCCATCAATATTATCCTTCCAAAAGTTTCCCGTCCTAAAGGCTCCAACTCCTTTTCCTTCCAAGCAAACCGAATCGTGTTGGCCAGCCCAATCCCAGGGACCGACCGTGTTGATGGATTTAGCACCATCTCCGCAAGGAGAATGGCGCACCCGGCTCACGTTCTCTTCTCTTCCAAAACAATGAAAAAAGAAAAAACAAAGTGACTGAGCCTATCTGGTGACAACTAACACAGAGACAGGAACAATCACCCACGAAACACTCAAAGAATATGGCTGCCTAAATATGGTTCCCAATCAGAGACAACGATAATCACGTGCCTCTGATTGAGAACCGCCTCAGGCAACCATAGACTTTGCTAGAAAACCCCACTAAGCCACAATCCCAAAACCTACGAAAAACCCCAATACAAAAACACACCACAAAATAAACCCATGTCACACCCTGGCCTGACCAAATAAAGAAAGAAAACACAAAATACTAAGACCAGGGCGTGACATTCTAATAATGGATTTTTTGGGGTTTTACATCATACAAATATTTTTCACAACCGGGAGGATGACTAACACTTAGATCTTGTTGCCTTCCACATTCTCCAAGTCTGGACGATGGTTATAATGGTTACAAGTGCTGCCAGTGGGGTTCCTGCCTCATAGACTGGAGTAGGGAAAGCAAACCACGTACATGAGTATGTGGTTCTGGAAGGACACCAGCTCACATGTAGACCGAGATCAGGGATGACCAACTCCCGTCCTCTGGGTTCTGATTGGTGTCACACTTTCTCCCAGAACTTTTGCTATCACGCTTGATTAAACTAATTGCAAGACCATGATTAGTTGATAATTGAAGTCAGGTGTGTCAGCTGGGGATGGGGCAAAAGTGTGTCCCCAATCAAGCCCGAGGACTGGAGTTTCCCATCTCTGATTTAGATAGACAACAAATCAAACATGCTCAATCAATCCCAATCCTAATCTGGAATTCGATTTTACAATTTGACAGCAATGACAGAATTGCCTTTGATGACCATCAGTCTTATATTTCCAGGGTAGATACTTTCTTTTTTTATTTAACTAGGCAAGCCAGTTAAGAACAAATTCTTATTTACAATGACGACCTACCCCGGCTAAACACTAACCCGGACAACGCTGGGCCAATTGTGTGCCGCTCTATGGGACTCCCAATCACGACTGGTTGTGATACAGCCTGGAATCGAACCAGGGTCTGTAGTCATGCCTTTAAATCAAATCAAATCAAATGTATTTATATAGCCCTTCGTACATCAGCTGATGTCTCAAAGTGCTGTACAGAAACCCAGCCTAAAACCCCAAACAGCAAGCAATGCAGGTGTAGAAGCACGGTGGCTAGGAAAAACTCCCTAGAAAGGCCAAAACCTAGGAAGAAACCTAGAGAGGAACCAGGCTATGTGGGGTGGCCAGTCCTCTTCTGGCTGTGCCGGGTGGAGATTATAACAGAACATGGCCAAGATGTTCAAATGTTCATAAATGACCAGCATGGTCGAATAATAATAAGGCAGAACAGTTGAAACTGGAGCAGCAGCACGGCCAGGTGGACTGGGGACAGCAAGGAGTCATCATGTCAGGTAGTCCTGGGGCATAGCACTGACATGCAGTAGACCGCTGTTCCACTCGGGAGCCCAAGACTGTACATTCAGTTTAGGATGAAGGGAGTTAGTCTTTTTTCTATAATTGTAGAAACTATTAGAAAGAATGAATTCTTCCAGTCATTCAATATAATGTAATGTTACAATCTTATATTCAGTACATGTGTAGCTTTTGGGATGGGACTGTTTACATCTCATCCAGACAGCTAAAATGGGGAATAACACAGTAATATACTGAGTGTACAAAACATTATGAACAACTGTTCTTTCCATGACATAGACTGACCAAGTGAATCCAGGTGGAAGCTATGATCCTTTGTTGATGTCACCTGTGTTTGTGAACGGGAGGAGACAGGTTAAAGTATTTTTAACCCTTGAGACCATTGAGACATGGATTGTGTATGTGTGCCATTCGGAGAGTGAATGAGAGAGGCAAAAGATTGAAGTGTTTTGAACGGGGTATGGTTGTAGGTGCTGGGTTTTTCACGCTCAACAGTTTCCTGTGTGTATCAAGAATGGAACACCACCCAAAGGACATCCAGCCAATTTGACCCAACTGCGGGAAGCATTGGAGTCAGCATGGGCCAACATCCCTGTGGAACATTTTCGACACGTTGTAGAGTCCATGCCTCAGCTAATTGAGGCTGTTCTGAGGGCAAAAGGGGGTGCAACTCAATATTAGAAAGGTGTTCCTAATGTTTTGTACACTCAGTGAATAACAGCAAAAACAGGTTCAGTGGACAACATTTCTTCTCCACTAAATGTTCAAGTAAATCTGTTGGGTCTCTTTTACCAAGGCTGTCGTATATGTGAAGACCAGAAGAGGCTGGTGGGAAGAGCAATGGGAGGACGGGCTCATTGGAATGATACCAAACACATCAAACACATGGAAACAATGTGTTTGACTCCGTTCCAGCTATTCCTTTCACACACAAGATCAGACACTCATCTCAGGAGTGAAAGATTAATTAGATTGACCCAACTAGTTCCTTCAACGGGCCTTTGAAGTCTGACTTCCAGTCTGAGTCTCCCTCCATGGATAGAATTGCGATTACACTGCATAGACATGGCATGTCAAATTGACACATTTTCTTTCAATGCCCATAAGCTAAAGAGCTGGTCACCCCAGAAAGACTATGCAAACAAATCCTACAATGTAGGGCTACTAGTGTAACATGTGTGTCATGGAATGGAAAGAGAGTATTTCTCAGTGAGTTGCAATAACAGATACTTGCACAGATGCTCACCTTTCCAGAGAACTTTCACAAAAAAACTTGTCACCCACCCAATCCATATCTGGCAAATAGTGCTTTAAAATCAATGACGTTTGTTGGAGGGGTATTACATCCATACTGTATCTGATTAACTATTTAATATGTCACCATATATCAGCCTAGGGCTCTAAACCTGCACCTGTTGTCGTCAGGACCTTCCATTTATCTGTTATTAATGTGTCATCTACAAATGAGGTTATGGGAAGTTAAAGAAATTACAACATTGTTCTCGGTAGGTATGGTTCTGTAACCTACCAGAACAGACATCTAATAGTTTGTTTTGAAGGAAAAGTAAGACATTATTCCGACTGATTGTATGGTTATTACACAGTAATAATTATTACTGATTGGATGTTATTAATACAGTAATTATTATAACTGATTGTATATTACACAGTAATTGTTATTACTGATTGTATAGGTCATTACACAGTATGATACTTTAGATGTTGTAGGTTGTACTATTGCTGCTGCTAATGTTGATCATTAGTATTGTTTATATTTATATTGATGGCTGTCAGCCCATGACTGATGCACTTGCATTGTATGTATTACCTCTGGGACAAATAAAGTGGAAACTTGAACTTGATTCTTCTCCTATTAATATACAAGTGCCTCACTAAGCTGGTTGTGTAAGGGTTGGGTAGTACTTTCTAAATGTAATCGGTTACAGTTACTAGTTACCTGTCCTAAATTGTAATCGGTAACGTAACTTTTGGATTACCCAAACTCAGTAATGTAATCTGATTACTCTGATTACTTACTTTTGGATGACTTTCCCTTTAAAGGTCAACTGCCCCTTGTTCTGGTTTTAAACAGTCTATGTGGCATCTATATGAGTCAGAAACAGTAACTCTAGTGTCAAAATTGATTTTAAAGTGTAAATAGGATAATTTGGTCATAAAGTCAGTCTTGTTCAAAATGGAGTTTGGTAAATGACTGTGTCATGACTTACTTGAGGTTTTGGTTTGGATTACAATTATGTCAACAATTCATTCTCCCTTTTGCCTATTAACACGTGGTGGCACCATGTTCTCTGGGAAAAGACTGGAGGAGTTCACTTGCATGACCCGGTGCCCCGAGCTGCAGGAAACTCTCCTAAGGAGGACCAATGGAATGGTCAAAAATGACTAAACCACACCCACCCGGGACACCGGGTCACACAAAATGAACTCGCCCACTGGAACCTCTTCCCCAGACAAGACGTGTGGTTACTTCTTGCCCTTGCTTGGGAAATAGCTACTCTAGTGAAAATGGGCTTCCATAAAGTTGTTCATGGAATGGCCTGGATATTGATTACATCCAACTAGTTTCTACTTGGGCTGTCAACCGTCAAACCTGAATCTGGTTTATTGTTGCTAAGTAGCTAAGTTTTGTCATTATGTGATAGCCTAGTATCATAGCGGCATAGCCCATGATACTGTGATGTAACTAGCTAAACATACAGCCTCTCCCTAACGTGTAATGTGAGAGGAAGATTTGCATAGCTAACGTTGTACCTGAAGACAGGTTTGATCCCTCCTTGCTAACATTAGCTAGCTAGCTCATAATCAAGCAAACCTGACATGTTTGATGCAAGTATGTTGCCAGCTTGCTTTCAATAATGTTTCAACTCGAACTGGCTAACTAATGTCCTTGTTTGTTGTGATTGAATGGCAAAAACACACCCAAGAAACACTCACATCAAACCACACCCCCAAGACAACTCTCATTTGCCTTTAGTCATGACCGCTAGCATTTCTTAATAACAAGACCAAATCAGGAAGTGCAGTAGTACTTTAAGAGGCATTAGAAGAAAACAAAAATGATCCATCAAACGTGTGTCATCATCGTGGTCTCTGACTTGTGGTCAGACTCACTCAGGTGGAACAAACTTAAACTTGTCATCAATGTCATTAAGAAAACAAAGGTGTCACTGCATTTTTTTCCACCAATATCCTTTCTGAATTTAAAAGTAATCCAAGAAGTAATTATCTAGTTATTCAAAAGTATCTGTAATCTGATTACAATATTTTTTCTGGTAAGTGATTACAGGTAGTTTTATTTGTAACCAGATTACATGTACCTGATGTAATCAGATTATATGTAATTGATGTAATCACACAAACCTGTTTGTAAAACACTTCAGCTCTCAGATTGTTTTCAATCGTCTCTGTTCTGCTGTTGAAATTACGATTAAGGGTTGTACTATTCACAGTGATGCACGCAATGATTAAGCAGGGGCGGAGCATTGATTACATTAGCCACTCCTACATCAAATCAAATTTTATTTGCCATATGCACCAAATACAACAGGTGTAGACCTTACTGTGAAATGCTTACTTACATGCCCTTTACCAACAATGCTGTTCAAGAATTAGAGCTAAGAAAATATTTACTAAATAAAATAACATTTAAATAAAAAGTAACACAATCAAATAACAAGGCACAATCAAATAACAAGGGGGGGGGGGCATTTGATTAATTGTTCAGCAGTCTTATGGCTTGGAGGTAGAAGCTGTTAAGGAGCCATTTTGGGCCTTTCTCTGACACCGCCTAGTATATAGGTCCTGGATGGCAGGAAGCTTGACCCCAGTGATGTACTGGGCCATACGTACTACCCTCTGTAGCGCCTTATGGTCAGATGCCGAGCAGTTGCCCTACCAGGCGGTGATGCAACCCGTCAGGATGTTCTTGTTGGTGCTGCTGTAGAACTTTTTGAGGATCTGGGGACCCATGCCATATCTTTTCAGTCTCCCAAGGGGGACTGTCTTGGCTCCATTACAATGTCTTCCTCTAAACCTTATTTGCAGTTTTAGCAGTCAGATGTTCGGTGGGCATCTGACATCAGATGACGGCAATGCATTTTCTTAGAATGTAGGATGGTGTTTGTAGAGGGCTAGACATCATTTTGACATTTGAAGTTAAGTGGAATGTGGTTGAGCGTTAGGTGGAGTTCACAGTCCACATTCCTACCTGTGGAGAGAAAGTGCTGCCACAGCTGAGGCTCATGAGTCGTGACTGAGGGTTGACCATTGTGGTTGACCTGTGTGGCTGAGAACACATGGCCCCTGCATACAGGGCGGCAGGTAGCCTAGTGGTTAGAGCGTTGTACTTGTAACCGAAAGGTTGCAAGATCGAATTCCCAAGCTGACAAGGTAAAAATCTGTTGTTCTGCCCCTGAACAAGGCAGTTGTTGTTCCTAGGCCGTCATTGAAAATAAGAATTTGTTCTTAACTGACTTGCCTAGTTAAATAAAGGTTAAAAATATTTTTGCAATGTTTTCCCATGATTCTTGTGTATGGCCTAATTCCGTTTCAGTCACTAAGTTCTGCAATTGGCAGCAGTTTAAGCAGTGCCCTAACCCCCAATAGGGGGAGTGTACTGTATGGTTGGATGGGGAACCTTTTACTTACATCATGTAACAATCCAAAACAGTACAATTAGTAAAAAGAGGAATTTTAGGATAGTTCACTCTCCCTAAAATCAAGAGGTTTCAGATCTCTAAAGTGATCTAATGTAGAGATGAGTCCTTAACCCATAGTGCAGATGAAGCTCTACACGTGACAATGACAGCAAGTTGAGCGTGTCTTAGGTAAATTCTTGCTGAATGAGGTCAACTTGTTTTTGCATGTAAACAGTGGCATGCCTGCTGGAGTCACACTGCGTGCTGAATACCGGTCTGAACATTCCTCATGATTACACAGAAGGTGAATCCTTTCTCTTCTCACTGTTGGCATAAATCTCTTAGCATTTTGTATAAGGAAGTGCTGGTCAACAGTGGCATGTTTGCATGTAATAATCCTTCATGTATAATCCTAAATAGCATCATCAAGTACTTGACATTTCTGAAGCAGCCAGACCATGATGCCACCATTCAGTGCATGCCAGACTGTCTCAAGGCCTGTACCTCAAATGATAATGACTTTGTAGCCCTCTAGGTCCACTGGGACAAGAATGAGAGGAATCCATAATACTGTGATTGACTCAGACCTCTGCAATGCTGACGCACACCGCCACCAAGCCACCAGCATCCCTTCGACCATTGTTACCCTGTTTGATTCCAAACAAGATACACACTTAGTTGTTACATAAAAGCCACTGTGATATGATCATGTGGTCCTGCCAGCCAATACAAACTGGACAACTTGATTACGTTTTCGCTAAAGGGTTTGAGAAAAAGAATAGCACCACTTATATACAATGGAGTTTTGTCCCTATTAAGCTGAGTTGCCTCTGGGGGAAGTGTCCTCCTCTTACACACTAAACACCCCATTATTGTGCTGTATAAGTGGCGTGACGTACCAGAGCACCAGAGGAAACAAAGTCTTGTGATTGTCACTTGAGACATACTCTATTGAAAAGGCTTTGTTTCCATGGTAAAATAGCACAATGCATTTTGTTGAACTGATATGCTTTTATTGGCCTTTGTGTATGTAAAGACTCAATGTGGGACTAAAGGGACTGAAAAGGGATGACCTTTCATAGTAGGTTACAAAATATTGTTCCACAAAGACCTTTTCAATGAAAGACTTCAATAGACGGCACAATAAATGGCCGACCTATTAGATTCAATTTTGCATTATCCAGGCATTTATGAATGCAGATTTTAGGCTACACGTTTAGGGGGGTGTATCCAGAACCTAAAAGGTTCTAGGTATAACCATTTTGGGTCCCATGTAGAACCCTTACTACAGATGGTTCTACATGGAACCAGAAAGGGTTCTCCTATGAAGACAGCTGAAGAAACCTTTTGGAACCCTTCTTTCTAGAGTGGATAGGATCAAGTTGTTTCCTGAATTGAGTGAGCTGAGAAGGTGCATTGGCTCTGTCAACACCTCGCAGAATCGTATTTGACCCAGGGCACATCCACAGTTCAATCATAGAGTCCCATGAAGGAACCACAGACATCCATAGGTTATGACCTAAATAATCACAAGCCTATTTGAGGTCACTGAACATATGCCCGAAAGCCTGATCGAGTCATCTCTAATATGTTATACAATGACTCAATTGTCGTGACTGTGAAAAACGTAGTCTATGGTGCTGCCAGTTTACGTTTGATGTAAAGTCCTGTTGGGACAATGCCAAGACAAAGTCAGTCATGCTGGTGCCAAGGGCGATGGATGCTTCTTGGATCATAATGGTTCCTAGCCAGATGAGTAGGTGAATAAGCACCTGACGCAGAGCCAGCATTAGGACTGGGAGAGGTTTGGAGATGCCTTAGAACTCCATCACCTTCTGCAGAATGAGCTATGCTGAGCTGTTCTTTCAATGATGTACAGTTGAAGTCGGAAGTTTACATGCACTAGGTTGGAGTCATTAAAACTCATTTTTCAACCACTTCAAAAATTTCTTGTTAACAAACTATAGTTTTGGTAAGTCGGTTATAACATCTACTTTGTGCATGACACAAGTAATATTTCCAACAATTGTTTACAGATTATTTCACTTATAATTCACTATATCACAATTCCAGTGGGTGAGAAGTTTCATACACTAAGTTGACTGTGCCTTTAAACAGCTTGGAAAATTCCAGAAAATGTCATGACTTTAATATCTTCTGATAGGTTAATTGACATCATTTGAGTCAATTGGAGGTGTACCCGTGGATGTATTTCAAGGCTTACCTTCAAACTCAGTGCCTCTTTGCTTGACATCATGGGAAAATCATAAGAAACCAAGACCTCAAAAGAAATTGTAGACCGCAAGTCTGGTCCATTCTTGGGAGCAATTTCCAAACGCCTGAAGGTACCACATTCATATGTACAAACAATAGTACACAAATATAAACACCATGGGACAACGCAGCCGTCATACCGCTCAGGAAGTGGACGCGTTCTGTCTCCTAGCAAATGACCTTGTGAAGATGCTGGAGGAAACAGGTACAAAACAATCTATATCCACAGTAAAACGAGTCCCATATCGACATAATCTGAAAGGCCGCTCAGCAAGGAAGTGCTCTAAAACTGCCATAAAAAAGCCAGACGACAGTTTGCAACTGCACATGGTGACAAAGATCATACTTTTTGGATTAATGTCCTCTGGTCTGATGAAACAAAAATAGAACTGTTTGGCCATCATTAAGTTGAGGGAAAAGGGAGGCTTGCAAGCCGAAGAACACCATCCCAACCGTGAAGCACGAGGTGACAGCATCATGTTGTGGGGGTGCTTTGCTGCAGGAGCGACTGGTGCGCTTCACAAAATAGATGGCATCATGAGGGAGGAAAATTATGTGGATATATTGAAGCAACATCTCAAGACATCAGTCTTTAAGCTTGGTCGTAAATGGGTCTTCCAAATGGACAATGACTCCAAGCATACTTCCAAAGTTGTGGCAAAATGGCTTAAGGACAACAAAGTCAAGGTATTGGAGTGGCCATTACAAAGCCCCGACCTCAATCCTATAGAAAATTTGTGGGCAGAACTGAAAAAGTGTGTGCGAGCAAAGAGGCCTACAAACCTGACTCAGTTACACCAGCTCTGCCAGGAGGAATGGGACAAAATTCACCCAACTTATTGTGGGAAGCTTGTGGAAGGCTACCCTAAACATTTGACCCAAGTTAAACAATTTAAAGGCAACGCTACCAAATACTAATTGAGTGTATGTAAGCTTCTGACCCACTGGGAATGTGATGAAAGAAATAAAAGCTGAAATAAATCACTCTATTATTCTGACATTTCACATTCTTAAAATAAAGTGGTGAATCTAACGGACATAAGACAGGGAATTTTTACCATGATTAAATGTCAGGAATTGTGAACAAACTGAGTTTAAATGTATTTGGCTAAGGTGTATGTAAACTTCCGACTTCAACTGTATAATTGTCTGTCGGTAGAACAGTTAATTCTGTTTATAGATGCTTAATTACACCATTCAGAGAGCCGTGATGATCCACAGTTAGTCAGTTTCTTTTGTTGTTTTTTTTACCTTTATTTTACTAGGCAAGTCAGTTAAGAACAAATTCTTATTTTCAATGACAGCCTAGGAACAGTGTTCAGGGTTTGTACAGATTTGTACCTTGTCAGCTCAGGGATTTGAACTTGCAACCTTTCGGTTACTAGTCCAACGCTCTAACCACTAGGCTACCCTGCCGCCCCAAACAGTTAAACTGTTTTAAATGGTCATCTGCCCTGGCAGGCAGTCTCACACACACGACTAAATGTACAAAAACAACTTTTATTTTAGTTTCAGAACTCCACAGGCACTTAAACAGATCCACATACACAACCCATATTTTCCCCTGCTTTCAGCCTCACACCATCTTAATACATTTCTTTACCACTCATTCCCTGGCAATTATAACAGAGAGCAAAGCATTGACGTTGAACAGCGGGTTAAAAAAGGGGCTACAGTACTGTATTAATGGCTTTGGTAATGACAAAGCAGAGAAAGTATTGCAACAAATATAAAGTAGATACACAATTTCAAACAAGTATAAAATGTATGTCTTAGTACTGCATGTATTAAACTAATTGCATAGGTTACATACAAAAGTGCAGCTTTATGTAAATGTATAAAATACTTTACTAAATAGATCAGTTCTGTGCTCACCTTCATGTAATACACTCCAAGTAATATTCATAACAAAGCATGCTCATAACACACTGGTGTACAGCTGGTCTGATTACAGTAACATACAGCTATATTCAATAAGAACCACATTTGGTTGCTGGTTTTTGAAAATGAGGTCATCAAAATATACTTAAACAGAAAAAAACTATGATTTCATCCAAACCAAATAACTGAATGAAAATGGGGGGAAAAAACATCCTTGTAAGAAGCAATTTGCATGCAGCATTAAAATTCCATTTAGGATTTATACGCCTCACTCGACCACAGAGGATGGCAGCGATTGTTTGGACTTATGACAACAGATTGCCACATAGGTACTGGATGAGTGACAGCATGAGGTCCTTGGCCAACCCAGTCTTTAAAGCATACTCCACTATATACAATTACACACCTGTACACACCAGAGCTTTTGCTCTTCTCCACACCACATGGGAGAGCTCTACTCTGCTGGTTCAGGCTTGTTCTTCTTATTCAGGACTTTGAGGAGGCGGTCAGACATCAGGTAGGGTCTCTCCGCACTGCCATCATTCCTCTCCAGGTCCTCCACTGAAGAATCAAGGAAAACATCATGAGACAAATATGAACATTATTTCAAAAGGAAAAACTTGAACATTGTTACATTTCCAAGCAGGGGCCAGATCAGAACCAACTTGTGATGGATTAGCAAAGCTTCAAGGTTACGCCAAGTTAAACAGAAGTGCTTTAAGTCATTTAACATGTCATCCTACAAAACATATAATTGGCCTGCTTCTGACAGAATTGGTAAAGCTTGCCTAGTCAAACCCAAAAGGAAGTTTGTTACCTTAGCTTGTTCCCCATCAACACAATGCAGAAAGAGAATGAGGAGGAAGACAAATAACAGAAAGACTGGCAGCTTTAATCACTAGCAGACATACTACCAACATGCACAATAGCACAAGAGAGAGAGAAAAGAGAAACTGCATTCAGTTAATGCTCATAGATCCTAGGAGTCTCCAGGGCAGTGCATCAAACAGACCTTGCTGACAGGCAAATATTTCAAGGCAATGAGGGATCTGATTGCATTGCTTTACAGAACAAAAAATTGAGTCGTTTCCCTCACAAGCGGAACTAAGAAATACATTTCAGTATATACAAAACTACATATGGCTTTTATAGATCATTGAAAAGATCACATTTTAATAATGCACTGATATCAGTAATACTAATGATGGAAGCATTGCAGAGATCTTTTGAATGCTTTAAGTGTAAACAAATGTGATATCTGTAGGAGGTTCAATACATCAGACCAAAATGGATAGTTAGTCAATTAGGCACATTGTTTCCTATGGCTGACAGTGTTTTCCTTCTAGCAACAATGTAAGAACTGCAACATGTTCACTAAAACATCAGTGGAATTCCTAGCATTGTTTATGGGTCAGTGTCTTTTTTCCAAATCAATGAAACAACTATCATTTGCCAACTCCAACCATTAAGAGCACAATATATATATATATATACACACACACACACACACACACACACACACACACACACACTTCTATAGGGAGAAGGAAAGACACTGGTCAAGCAGTTGACTTGTCCAAATTCAGGCCTTGATGTCAATCTACCAATCATGAACAGTAGTAGCATGCCCATTTCTACAAGACAGATCTGCAGGTGGAGATCTCGTCCACAGTGTCTTTGCTATGACTACTCCTAAACGTCCTGGTCTTTCCCCTGCATCGGCGGCTGCTATTGTTTCAGCTGGACGTGTTGGTCATCTGGCTGATGTGGCGAGGACTGGGTTGGCTCCTCGGTCTCCTCCACAGCCTTGTTCTCCGACAGAATGTCATGGAGCGAAGCTGACATGTAATACGGTCTTGCCAGAGAGCCATCATTTCTCTCCAGGTCTTCACCTATGTGGATGTGTGTGTGTGTGTGTGTGTGTACACGTGTGTGTGTGTGTTAAATGGGGTCAAGGGATGGTTGATTGGAAAACAGGATGATGAAGGTGAAGGGTGGCATTAGTAAGGGAGATGGAGGAAAACAATATGAATTGAGAAGGGAGAGAAAGAGAAAGTCTGTCAAAATTCCCAGCAAAAGCACCCATTCGCATTTTAAATTAATAGATCAACACCTAAACTTCCCCATTGTCTGCAACCAGCAAGTTAACACTAGTCCTAGATAGCTGGGTTAGGATCAATAACTTAGCAATAAAGCATTATGAAGAACACCAGAATATCATCATGCAATTCATCATTAGTGGCAGCCCAACACCATTAGCAGTGAAAGAGGTCATGAAGAAAGGGAGAGGTCACCGTTTCAGGACAACATGAACTCTAGACACATTGGGACATCTTTACTTCAAAACATGCCATTTAGTAAAGCTTTGAGATGTAAAAGAGTTGCCAACACGAGGCAGCCATTTCCTGAGTATACTGTGTGCACCATAATCCTTTACCTTCTCACCACTGGTACCTTGTGTTTGTGGGGGAAAGACCATGCGTAAAACAAGAGGGGGATGGTTCTACTGTTACTCACAGAAGCAGAGGAAGAGTGTGTCCACACACATGGCGTACACACTGAAGAAGCCGTGGGCAATAAGGTAGGAACCAACCACCACTGTCTGAGGAGAGAAACACACTCCAACCATTACAATACATAACACCGTAGGTTACACTCAGCTACATTTAAATCATAGATTAAACTACATGCCTTTGTGCATAACCCACCAGACCCGGAGCATGGCTATGCTACTCACCAGGATGGGAACCCAGTAGTAGTGGAGGTTGGGCGCTGTGTTCTCAAAGGCCTTCACCCTCCCAGAGAAGAAGAAGAACGCAAAGATTCCTGGGAAACAGGACGGAAGAGTTCTCTTCCAATAGCACAACTGGTTGTCAACAATGAAACGTAATAAAACTAAATACAATCATTAGAAGACTGGCCGTACTGAGAGCGTGTTATTGTTCATCATGTTTCCTGTAGAAACAGCCTCACTTACCCACAAGCCCCACAATGAGGAGTTTGCCCAGGAACAAGAGGAAGTCTGTCACCTTGTCCAGGACAGCTACCCTGCAAGGTCAAACAGTGATACGTTGTGATGGATCATAGTCCATTTTATAAAGTTCATTAAGTCAACACAAACATTAAGAGACAGCACACTCACTCACCTGATCATGTTCCTCATAAGGAGGAAGAAGGCATCTTTGGCAGACGTGCAGAAGTTCTTGCCATATATCGCCACCTAGAGGCAGCAGACTCAAATTCATAATCAAGCATAAACCAAACGTTCTCCCACAGTTAACATTGACAGATGATCCTGGTGACAAAGCTCCTCTGAAATTAATTATATCCAATATGACATGCATTTAACTGGGGGGCATAGCAGGTGCACAAACAGGTAGTACACGAACCATAATGTAGGCATTTCTGTTGATGAACTTGATGAATTTCTCCAGGCACCAGAAGCAGCACTTGAGACAGCACAGTAGGAACTTTGTGCACTTATTTTGGGTTCCTTTAGGGGAGAATAACAGACAGTAGGGCAGAACCAATCAGAGCCAACACAAGTACTAAAAAACCCAACATTCATACACAGCTAGTGTAAAGTATGATGAGGGTATACAGTGACAGCTGTGTTAATATCAACATACCGTAGTACTGCTAATACAGGATCTATGGCTCACCTTGTAGCTTGTGGTCAATGTACTCCAGCAGAACCCTGATGATCTGGATGATGGAGAGGATGAGCGAGCCAAACGCCAGGGAACCTGTGTGATACCTGAGCAGGGGAGTGAGGAGATGTCACTAACCAACCTTATTAAATGGCGCCAAGATATCCACATATGCAACAGACATCATGTACATATCTGAACACCCAACTTGGTTAGGAACAGGAACGTAAACAGTCACACACACACCTGAGTGATCTGCCAAGGGATGAGAAGATGGGGAAGGCAGGCATGTCGTCAGGCTTGACCAAGGCCCAGTAGTAGGAGGCAAAGGCCCCAGCCAGGGTCATCTGACCCAGTGCTGTCACAAAGTTGGCACACCAGAAGAACAGGAAGACGTTGTAGAACTGCAGGCCAATCAGGTACTTGTGGTATACCGTCTCTCCACCGTAGAAGGCAAACAGACACTTGGAGTCTGGGCACTCCGCCTTCATACTGGAGGTGCTGAAGTTCTGGAGGAGACAGGTAGAGAAGAATCAACAGTTGACATTCTATCCATTGTATACACTTTTATCATGGAGGTGATCGATGATTCAATGTCTCTCCAATTAAGATCAGGCTGTTAGATGGTGACATATTGCATGGGCTAACGGAAAAGCAGGACTCACAGCTGGCTCGCAGATTTTCCTGGAGTGATCGCAGGCCGTCTCATTGAACACCTTATAGATGGGCTGATTGGAGGTGGACAGGAACCTGGCCAGAGGCTGTCAAGGACTAGAATATGACCCAGAGAACTACAAATCCAATCGTTCAGAAGAACATGTTGAGTTACTCAAGCCTATGAGTAATTTTTATTCCAAACATGAAGGATACACAGCGGTCACGGCCCAGTAGGCGATGACAATGGATAGGAGGGCAAAGGTGAACAAGGGGTAAAACAGGGCTGACATCACATACCCAATGGCCCTGTAAACAAAACATCACAGTTTAGCACTAGAAAGGTCTTATCCACCATCTATGTATTACGCCCCCATTTAAACCACAATGATCTAGCATTCAATGATCCATTTCCCATCCAATCCCATTAGAAAAAGCTGTAAGTGCAGAGAACACTCCCGTTTCCTGACCTGCTGGCTTCTTTGATGAGAGCGATAGCGATGAGGATTCTATTCCTGAGGAAGATGAGCAGCAAAATGATGACGACCTCCACAATGGCCAGAATAATAACTAAAGAGAACGGGAGAGAGAAAAGGCATAAAAACAAATGGAGAATGCAGTTACAGCCATTTATACAGGAATCCTAGTAGTCCTTAGTATCAGTTTATGCTTGCAATAACACCGCAATGCATTATATCTAAGGGTTTATAAAAGTTACCTGGCTAACATTGATCCTGCTTCATGATATACAGTAGAACTCTAATGTATTGGCCCAGGTGTATACCTCCTGAACCACACTAGCTGTAAGGTTGAGAGGAGGTTAGTGGGGACTTACTGAAAGCCAGCCAGGTCTGTCTGATATGCAGGTACACAGAGAAGTCTGTCTGGAAGCCCAGGTCCTTTAGAGTGACATTAGAGCCTGCCTCTGACTTCAGGCTAACATACTCCATGGAGCAGTGGAAGATACCTGTGGTGCGATACAGAGCATGGCCACAAGAGGGAAGTACAGCATTTCGATAGAGAGATGGGAAAGGGACACAGGAGACGGCTTTGTTGATTAGAGCGTTCATAGAGACATGAACATTAAGAAACAACTAAAAATGGGACTTCTGTTGAACTGGTCTTTACCGTATCCAATGACCAGAATCACCATGACGATCATGACCCAAACCATGATCCCAGCCAGGAAGCGCAGGAGGACGATGAAGAGGAGACTGATGAGCATGGCAATCACCAACCCTCTGAACCCCGACACAAAAACAGACGATAGTGGCTACATAACTGACTCTTTGCTGATCAAGTGCTTTGGAATTCAGTGTGAATGCATTACTACACAATAGTGTCAAAGGGAAGATGCTGACTTACATTAGGATCCAGTACCAGGACTGGGTGTAATCCTCAAAGATCTTCATGGCCACTTGTCGAGCTTCAATGACCACTGTGGCATTCCTATAGAAGAAAATACAGTGACCAATGCTGATTGTAAATGTAGCCCTATCACCCATCACAGGAAAACATCATGCAAATTCTATGGACTCACTTGACCCCCGCCACCAGATCTTTGGCATCTCTAATGTTCCCCTCCCCATCATCAAACTTAGAGTTATTTCCCACGGTGATCTCCCCTCCCTTCTTCTGGCCCAGGGCAGGGAAGCACCTACGGGTGACTGGAGGAAGAGGAAGGGGCGTGAAGGAGAAGACACAGGACAATGGGGGAGAGCAGTAAAACAATGTCTTTCACTTTTTTCAAATTCCAGAAATGGGGAGGATGGGCTGGCCAGATGGAAGGTTGGGGAGTTTGACTCAGAGGAACGGAAAAGGGGCAGGTAGACAGGATAGGGGAGCAAAATAGACTAGGGACATACTTACAGGGTTTACTTGGCGTCAGCATGGCAGGACACAGGCCAGAACTCAGGATCTGTGTTACAGTCTAAAACACACATGAACAATCAGCACTTAGTATCTCAACCATTGGTGCGGCAATGTATTTTCAAAGTTTGAATTGCTCACACTAAATTGCCACTAGGCACACTATTTTTGTAGAACAAAACACTGTCACATTCTTGACATTTTATTGACATTGTCATCCATGTTGATTTTGGAAAACTACTACGCCACCCATCTCAGAATCCTCTTCACATGCTACTCACCAGCCCCTCTAGACCCTCCTTGCAGAAGTTCTTATAATACTTAAAATCCTCTTTATTGGTGTAGGCCTTCAGGAGCGTCATGAACTTATCAGGGCATTTCTCCACACACATCTGATGGCAAAAGAAATGTATTATCTTGGCTCATGCCTTACAAGTGCATAGGCATACATACAGTGCCTTGCGAAAGTATTCGGCCCCCTTGAACTTTGCGACCTTTTGCCACATTTCAGGCTTCAAACATAAAGATATAAAACTGTATTTTTTTGTGAAGAATCAACAACAAGTGGGACACAATCATGAAGTGGAATGACATTTATTGGATATTTCAAACCTTTTTAACAAATCAAAAACTGAAAAATTGGGCGTGCAAAATTATTCAGCCCCCTTAAGTTAGTACTTTGTAGCGCCACCTTTTGCTGCGATTACAGCTGTAAGTCGCTTGGGGTATGTCTATCAGTTTTGCACATCGAGAGACTGAAATTTTTTCCCATTCCTCCTTGCAAAACAGCTCGAGCTCAGTGAGGTTGGATGGAGAGCATTTGTGAACAGCAGTTCTCAGTTCTTTCCACAGATTCTCGATTGGATTCAGGTCTGGACTTTGACTTGGCCATTCTAACACCTGGATATGTTTATTTTTGAACCATTCCATTGTAGATTTTGCTTTATGTTTTGGATCATTGTCTTGTTGGAAGACAAATCTCCGTCCCAGTCTCAGGTCTTTTGCAGACTCCATCAGGTTTTCTTCCAGAATGGTCCTGTATTTGTCTCCATCCATCTTCCCATCAATTTTAACCATCTTCCCTGTCCCTGCTGAAGAAAAGCAGGCCCAAACCATGATGCTGCCACCACCATGTTTGACAGTGGGGATGGTGTGTTCAGGGTGATGAGCTGTGTTGCTTTTACGCCAAACATAACGTTTTGCATTGTTGCCAAAAAGTTCAATTTTGGTTTCATCTGACCAGAGCACCTTCTTCCACATGTTTGGTGTGTCTCCCAGGTGGCTTGTGGCAAACTTTAAACAACACTTTTTATGGATATCTTTAGGAAATGGCTTTCTTCTTGCCACTCTTCCATAAAGGCCAGATTTGTGCAATATACGACTGATTGTTGTCCTATGGACAGAGTCTCCCACCTCAGCTGTAGATCTCTGCAGTTCATCCAGAGTGATCATGGGCCTCTTGGCTGCATCTCTGATCAGTCTTCTCCTTGTATGAGCTGAAAGTTTAGAGTATGTATTTATCATCATTAGTCATTTAGGTCAACATTGGATCATTCAGAGATCCTCACTGAACTTCTGGAGAGAGTTTGCTGCACTGAAAGTAAAGGGGCTGAATAATTTTGCACACCCAATTTTTCAGTTTTTGGTTTGTTAAAAAAGTTTGAAATATCCAATAAATGTTGTTCCACTTCATGATTGTGTCCCACTTGTTGTTGATTCTTCACAAAAAAATACAGTTTTAGATCTTTATGTTTGAAGCCTGAAATGTGGCAAAAGGTCGCAAAGTTCAAGGGGGCCGAATACTTTCGCAAGGCACTGTAAATAACATGGCGTTCAAGAACGTATCAACTGAAAACAAAGGTTCAGGTCACCTGTGTGGTTGGACACTGAAACTCCAGCAGCACCATGGGACTGGCACACTTCATGATGTTGAAGTAGAACAGCAGGGGCTTCGTCCTACAATACAAACACAACCAGTTGTTCAGAGAACAGGAGCAGGTTAAAGAAAGTGAATGCCCAGGGGGGGAATGATGGAGACAATCAACACATGAGTGTTTGTGATTGTCTGTTATGTATTCCACCGTGCATGAATGGTGAGGGCAGAACTTACTCCAGAGGTGTGCCTGCCTGCCCACAGAACTGTCCTCTGCTGTCTGTGGGGTAGATCACCTTCCTGGGGTCTCCTTGGGACCAGGCTAGGGGAGAAGGGAACCATCAACAACAAAGAAACAATCAAATACCAGGCATCTTTAACACACAGACATGCTTTAGGTGAGCAGCACTCAGAGACATACCTAAGGGCATGACTCAGGGTATACCCAAGTCCTTAATATGGGGTCAGTTAAGCTTGTTTGTGCCTACAGGACACATTTACTTACCAAGAATTCCCACTGCAACATAGCCCAGTATGCAAATAATGAAGAGGATGCAGCATACAATGTCAGTGCAGCCCCTAGAGTAAAGAGAGAGGGAGACATGGAAACGTTATGGGAACAATCGTTTTTAGATGTGAATTATGTGCTGTCCTGACTACAGTGTGGATGAACTGGCAATCCTCTCACCTGTTATAGATGGGGCCTTTGAAGGTGGGGTCATACTTTTTTGGTTCACCTAGATGGAAAGAATGCAAGTATTGAAACAAACAGTAGGAATACCATTTCAGATGGTAAATGGCTTGCAGCGTAGAGGTTAAATGAAAGTGTACACACTGCAGGGCTGTCAGAAGACATTTCATAACCAAGAAGCACTTTGACACTGTTCCATGTGGGGGCGTCTGCCTCCTAGTTATACATTTCATGGGGTAAACAGAGTGGATTGCCCACGCGTCGACATTCTGCTCCCTTTACTGTAGGTCAGATGACTTTTCCCTCGGGGCAGACACCTGGCAACCTGACAAATTCCTCTGTAGTGACTAAGCAGCCCTTGCAGCATGAGAACCTGCAGTACCACAACACAGTCACCAGAGTTCAGCGACTCTGTGTGAGCACAACCTATTCATCAAATCACATTTTTATTGTCACATGCTTCATAAACAACAGGTGTACACTAACAGTCAAATGCTTACTTGGGGGTCCTTTTCCAACAATGCAGAGTTAAGATAAAATATAAAAATGGTGGCACAAGGAATAATACACAGTGAATACCGAATAACAATAACGAGTAAAAAGTAACATTGTTATATACAGGGAGTACCACTACCGAGTTGATGTGCAGGGGTACGAGGTAATTGAGGTAGCCATCTACATCACAGGTGGTTGGTGGCACCTTAATTAGGGAGGACAGGCTGGAGAGGAATGGTATCAAATACATCAAACATGGTTTCCATGTGTTTGATGTCATTCTATTAGCCATTATTATGGCCATTAATAATGCAGAGCAGTGGTCAGGGTGCTGTTGCAGCATGCATTATAGTGGGCCTGCTCCCAGAGAACATCAATCCACTGGACACAGCAGGTCCACAAGCACAGAGATACAGAGTCTGGATGTTAAAGTGTTAAATGGGCATAATCAGCCTGAGATGCCCTTCAAAGACATGGTGGAAACAGCCTGCCGGAGGGAGTGTAGGCTGGAGCAACATGCAGGAACATTTGCCCAAAACAGTGGCTGATGCATTTATATTTTATCAGGGCTGAAAACAAACAATGTTGCCTGCCAATTTTTCAGCCCAGTCCTTACACACACACACACACACACACACACACACACACACACACACACACACACAATGCAGCAGCATTTGATAGAGAGAAAAGATTGACACAATGTTCACTTGCATTTCTCCACACACCTGTATAATCAGCAGGTTTAACCCACACCCATTCTCAGTCATGTTGTCATAATGCCGATACTAGAGGTCTAGTTTCACCCAGTGTCGCTCTTCTCTAGAGACAAATTACACCACCCATTAACAAGTTCCCAACTGACAGATTCATTAAAACATTCAAGCAGTGAGAAAAGCTCTCTCACTTCAAGAACAAACTTAAGCTACAACCAAACCAGCAATCATAAAAGACACAAACAGCTTTTCATAAGGTTGAAAACGGTCAAACCACATAAGCTCTAATGAAACTAAAATCAAGTAGGAGCAATTAGTAGTTACCATTCTTTCCGTAATAGGGTTGCTGCTCAGGCATCTTTAAATTCCTTTCTGGTAGTCAACTTCTAAATGACTGGAAAACTCTCCCGCTTTTTCTTCAGCCCTTTTCTGCTTCACTTCCTTTTCCTGCCAACTGGTGTGTTTAAGAAAGTGAGAGCGACAGGTATTGTGGGGAGAAACTTGTCCGACCTGTCAAGAACAGCTCTGAGCACACCCCTGTTCCTCAGAGTCCACCCACTGCCCAACCCCCCAACAGCTGCCTAGCTCAAATCTCTGGTCCACCTGTTCCTTTCTCTTTCCCCTTTTCCCTCCACACAGAGCTCTTTTTGTCTGTGTTTCTCTCACTCTCTGCCTTTGTTCCTGGCTTTCTCTACCTCTTTCACACTCTCTCTCTGTCCCCAGAGTTTGGTCAGGTAGCTCACCTACAGGGAAGGGTGGAAGCACAACCAAGGCAAAATGGGTGGAGACAATTCCTCGTTTTTCACAACACTGACTCTCCCCTCCCCCTCTGTGAAAGAGCTGCTGGATATCCTTGTGGATCCCAAGCAAACTACACAGGAGTGATTAAAAGCATGTGTTTGGGGAAAAACAAAAATCTGTTGTGTGCACTGGAGACTGATGAGACTCTGGTGGGCTGGTTATAATACTGGATAGATGAGCGCTTTAATCAAGCTCTCCAGCCGTGAAGCTATTTTGACTGTCAAATTAACACCAAGCTATATTTTGATAGCTCTAAAAGTTAAACAAGGTATCTTAATTGGCAATTCTGATATTTTTCCACTAATTGACCTTTTGACGAATCAGATCAGCTCTGAAAAAGATCTGGGCCCATTGTTGGTTCTAACAAACTCAGCCTTAAGATGCTTTGGGAAACCGGGCCCTGGTGTGAAAAATCTGATGTGGTTGTTCAAAAGACCAATTTGTGGAAAAAATATCAGAATTGGACTGCCTGTGTAAACACAGCCTTTTTAAAACTTTTTTCTAACGGTCACTTCTACGTTTGAAAAATTATTGTCACACCAGGGCTGCTTTCAGTATGTTTTTATGTTCTGGAACGTTCAACTGAACGGCCAGGTTGGGGAATGCTGTATCATGGCCTCTGCCCTTTAAATACGTCACTCATTGCATCAAGGCATGACTCGCCACACCCACCAAATGGGAGCAAATGTACCTCAAAGTCTGTTCAACGTACAAACCGTTTCTGCAACGTAGCAAACGTTCAAAGCAAACTGAGCGCACCTCTGTTGAATGGAGTATTCACAAGGTGCATTCAATTCAAAGCTGCTCATTAGGAAGTTCATTATAGGCTAAGATTGTCTATTATAGTGACAAGATAAACATGTGACCGCTCTAACAATGGAAATACATATCCTCAAAGATGGAAGGCAGGCAGGAGGATGGACCATTCCAGCCAATGAGAGGGCAGATAAGCGTGTGCACAACTGGCCATAGAGATAGATAGAGGACTCATCCTTGTATCTGTGCCATTACACTGTAGTATCTGTGACAAATGGCATCTCCATTTTAAGGTAGTACATTTTCTTATTCTTCATTGGCTGATTGCTTCCAACTCATAGGAATCCCCACCCAGTTGACTACTTTAAAATGGTGGAAGTCCTCAATGGCTAAATCAATCAGGGCTTGACATTCACTTTTTTAGCCAAGTAGGACAGATTCTTGTTAATTGTCCGAAAGCTCAAGTCACTTGTAACCACCCCCCCCCCAAAGCCAAAAAATATGACTGAAAATGTTTTGTATTACACAAGTAACCACAAAATAATGTATTATTATAACTGGTATTGACAATGGAAGGCTGCTGGTCTGATCCCATGTATTATACAGTATCTCCTGGCGTTGTGGCCTTGAGCAAGGCACTTAACCCCCACAAAGTAAAATACGCACCAGAGTCAGCTTATCAAGGCCCTGTTGAGCAGCTGATTTTTTGCAATGTGCTGTGTTCAAGCAAGGCTGGAGCAAAAGCCTGCACACCCAATAGCGCTCCTGAAATCTCCTGTAGCATGATTGGCCTCCCTGCAACAATACAATTACAACCAAATACTTTTTATGTCTTTATAAAATAATTCCCTCATTTAGTGAACCAGAGATCAAATGGCTAAGGTGGGTGAGGTATCTAACTAAGATGTTTATCTATTTATAAGGTTCAAATATTCAGTGTTCAGGGGAGATCTTGACAGAATAAGAGTTACTTGTCAATAAACCTAGTCTAGGAATATTCCTGTAACTTTGTCAGAATTACATGGGCAGTATTGACATTTTGAGCGCTTGAGAGACGGTTTTACAACCGGAGTTTGCAGTATTGGTTTCATCAACTGTGCACCCGTATCAACTGCATGTCAGCTATTTGCGATTATACACGAGTGCCGGTGGAAAGTTATTTTAGGACATTGGACATGACAATGACACTAATACATGCTAAAAGCTAGATAGTTAATGACTGATATGATTTATTTAAGTGTTATACACCTACCGGTGCCCAGCCCAACTAGCGAGTTAGCCAATTCAAAACATATTGTGTAGTTTGGCTGGTTATCCAGTTAGTCTGTTGTATATCATTATTTTACCTGCTGTGCAAATATCTCTCTCTCCCTCCACTGGCAATGGCCCACTGGAACACAGGTGATACACACACCATGACTTTTACAGGACTTTCATTGCTGACCAGAATTTGCTATAACTGGGCAAATAACTCACTAACTAGTAATAAATATCAACAAATGTGCACATGCTGCTGCTTTGATTTCAGAAACGCATCTCGCATCTCGCAACTGCAAGATGTAAAGGCCTGTCAATGCTGGTCTATACTATGCTCAGCAGCATACCACCCTGCATACCACTGCTGGCTTGCTTCTGAAGCTAAGCAGGGTTGGTCCTGGTCAGTTCCTGGATGGGAGACCAGATGCTGCTGGAAGTGGTGTTGGAGGGCCAGTAGGAGGCCCTCTTTCCTCTGGTCTAAAGAAATATCCCAGGGCACTAGACTGTCCTGTGTAGGGTGCTGTCTTTCAGATGGGACATTAAACAGGTGTCCTGAGGTCATTAAAGATCCCATGGAACGTATTGTAAGAGAAGGGGTGTTAACCCTGGTGTCCTGGCTAAATTCCCAATCTGGCCCTCAAACTGTCACCTAATAATCCCCAGTTTACAATTGGCTCATTCATCCCCCTCCTCTCCCCTGTAACTATTCCCCAGGTTGTTGCTGCAGATGAGAATGTGTTCTCAGTCAACTTACCTGGTAAAATAACAGATAAATAAGATGTGCTCTGCTGAGATTGGGAGGACAGTGTGCAACACATTGCATCCGGAGTAACCTAATGTTTGATATTGTGATTGTTTTTTACTTGTCCATCTGGACAACTTAAATCTATATTCTTCTTGTCCGACAATTGTTTTACTTGTCCTGGGCAAGCGGACAAGTATTAATGTCGAGCCTTGTCCATGATGACTCCTCGATCTATCTCTATGAGAACATGCACAATGCCGATATAAAGTCAGGTTTTTTTTTCAAAAGTTGCCGAAATGCCATGTGCGTCCACTTATCAATGCCTTCGTAACAACCCAACCATTATGAAACTTCTATTCGATCAAATAAGCAAATTAGCAATTTCATTTGGCCACACTTGATTGGATAGAGCATCTACAGACTGACTATCAAAATAAACCTTACATTTTTTTTGTTGACCAAATTCAAAACTTTCAATGACCTCCATACGAAAATACCTCACTTCGTGGGCTTATTTTCATGGACATATTTTGGGCTGAATAAACCTCCCGCTTCGCCTATTCCTCTTTGTTGTATCCAGGTGTGTCCTCTTAGAGCCATTGCATGTCATATTCATAGGTGTTTTCTACCCTCTTGTGGGAACATGACTGTATTACATTGGGTGGTTTCACCCAGCTTGGCTGGATATCCCCCTATCCATAACCACATCCTGTTGTGCCATTTCCTTTGCTTTCATTGGGTTTGCACGCTAGCGGGATATTAGACTACTTTTTATTAAAAAACATTTAGCAGTGAGCAATGAAAAGCAATATTTATACCAATTCAATTTAGATTGCCTTTGTCTGAACTAGAGGTCGACCGATTAATCGGAATGGCCGATTAATTAGGGCCGATTTCAAGTTTTCATAACAATCAGATTATTTTTTTTACACCTTTATTTAATCTTTATTTAACTAGGCAAGTCAGTGAACACATTATTATTTTCAATGATGGCCTAGGAATGGTGGGTTAACTAGTCCAACGCTCTAACCACCTGCCTCTCACTGCACTCCACGAGGAGACTGCCTGTTACGCGAATGCAGTAAGCCAAGGTAAGTTGCTAGCTAGCATTAAACTTATCTTATAGAAAACAATAAATCAATCATAATCACTAGTTAACTACACATGGTTGATGATATTACCAGTTTATCTAGCATGTCCTGCGTCGCATATAATCGATGGGGTGTGTATCGTTGCTCCAATGTGTACCTAACCATGAACATCAATGCCTTTCTTAAAATCAATACACAGAAGTATATATTTTTAAACCTGCATATTTAGCTAAAAGAAATCCAGGTTAGCAAGCAATATTAACCAGGTGAAATTGTGTCACTTCTCTTGCGTTCATTGCACGCAGAATCAGTGTATATGCAACAGTTTGGGCTGCCTAATTTGCCAGAATTTTACGTAATTATGACATAACATTGAAGGTTATATTAATGACATAAGCCTTGTATTTTTGTGTGTTATTATGTTATAATTAAGTCTATGATTTGATAGAGCTGTCTGACTGAGTGGTGGTAGGCAGCAGCAGGCTCGTAAGCATTCATTCAAACAGCACTTTTGTGCGTTTTGCCAGCAGCTCTTCGTTGTGCGTCAAGCATTGCGCTGTTTATGACTTCAAGCCTATCAACTCCCGAGATTAGGCTTGTGTAACCAATGTGAAATGGCTAGCTAGTTAGCGGGGTGCGCGCTAATAGCGTTTCAAACGTCACTCGCTCTGAGACTTGGAGTGGTTGTTCCCCTTGCTCTGCATGGGTAACGCTGCTTCGAGGGTGGCTGTTGTCATTGTGTTCCTGGTTCGAGCCCAGGGAGGAGTGTGACGACCCTCCCACTCTGTCTGCTGTATTCTCTCTTTGTTCTTGTTTCCTTATTAGGATGCCGGTGGGCGGAGTTGGGAGGGCCGTCAACTACATGGGAAACACCTGGGCCCGGTGTCTCCCAGGATAAATACACCACTTCCCCATTCATGGAGGAGACTCTCTCCATGCAGACACCTTTATAGATTTTGTTGTGTTTCTTGGTGGTTTTTGGGTTGTTTGCGTTAGCATCTTTCAACACACTGCATTATCACATTCATGCATGCAAAACACTCACTTACACTACTGAAGACTGATTACACACACACCATTGTATATTATACTTAGTTACTTTATTTAATAAATATATATTTTGTTACTTCTTATCTCCACGTTGTCTCCCTTTTGTTACGGGCTTTGAGCCGGTTCATGACAGGAGCGAGGAGAGGGACGGAAGCTATACTGTTACACTGGCAATACTAAAGTGCCTATAAGAACATCCAATAGTCAAAGGTTAATGAAATACAAATGGTATAGAGAGAAATAGTCCTATAATTCCTATAATAACTACAACCTAAAACTTCTTACCTGGGAATATTGAAGACTCATGTTAAAAGGAACCACCAGCTTTGATATGTTCTCATGTTCTGAGCAAGGAACTTAAACGTTAGCTTTCTTACATGGCACATATTGCACTTTTACTTTCTTCTCCAACACTTTGTTTTTGCATTATTTAAACCAAATTGAACATGTTTCATTATTTATTTGAGGCTAAATTGATTGTATTGATGTATTATATTAAGTTAAAATAAGTGTTGATTCAGTATTGTTGTAATTGTCATTATTACAAATACATTTTTAAAGAATGGCCGATTAATCGGTATCGGCTTTTTTTGGTCCTCCAATAATCGGTATCAGCTTTGAAAAATCATAATCGATCGACCTCTAATCTGAACCCAACGGGATGCTGTGTATGCCGATAATAAAGACAGATTGTGGAGTATGTTTCATGATGAGCTGTGTTTGGAAAATGGGTATTGATGAGAAGCTTCTGTTGGAATCTCTCCATACTCTTTCCAGGCAGTGTAGTCACTTGCTTTGGCCAATGGGATAGTCTATGTCATTCTGGGAATGGCCAATTTTCCATTCATTACAAGTTAGTGAGAGAAAGCAAAGGCTCCCTCTGTCCTCATTTTCTGTAAGACCCTACTGGCCCCATTATTACAAGCACAGTAGCAGACTGTTTACAAGCTACCAGCATAAAATAGCAAATCAGTAACAGTCTCAACATCTCGATGGGCTATGCACAGGGAGGATATTTTACCCTGCAAGAGTTGGATCTCCACTGAATACATAATACAGGTATGACATGAATTCCCACATTTCAGTGTCACATTTTCTCTACAACTTCTCTATGGCTTGAGAAAGGTTTTTAAAAAGCTACAGCACATTAGGAACAAGAGCACAACATGGTATTCTGTTGGGGAAACATGGTGAGTGGGAGTGTGCTGTCAGGCCCTGCCAGCTTTATTCCATTTATGCATCCTTTCTTAAAGGGGTGCCTATGGCCTCAACTTCACTACATTCACTATCAGGACAAATGTTATTTGCTACATCGGTTGTTGTAATAACTTTATTAGAGTACACTACCATACCTAGATGTTTCCCAAGAATCTGCACAAAGAAATATATATACCACTGTTTCTCTTGTGGACAGAGAGCTCATTGTATAGTGTACTACACAAGGTCCAAGGCAGTTTTACTTCTGGTTTTCTTGAGCTTCAGGTATTTGCTTTGGAACTGTTCTAATGTTTCCTGAGTCGAGTTTCCCCTCAATATTATCCTTCCTACCTACCCTCTCCTCCTCTCACAGTAGAAACGACCATAAATAAGGTCAACCTTCCATTAAATGTTTTCTGTCCACCATGCCTGAATATATTGTGACTGTCATTCTGAATGTGTGTATGCACGTATCTTGAGAGAACAGAAATAATGTATTTCGTTTGGGACTGGTGAAAAGCACTGCACTTAAACAGTATACACTCATCCAATGTGCACTTCTCCTAATAGTCAACTATTATACAGAGCATTCGGAAAGTATTCAGACCCCTTCACTTTTTCAACATTTTGTTATCTTACAGCCTTATTCTAAAATGTATTCAAATGTTATTTCCCCTCATCAATCTACACACAATACCCCATAATGACAAAGCAAAAACAGGTTTTTCAAAATGTTTGCAAAAAAAACTGATATCACATTTACATAAGTATTCAGACAGCTCTAGGAAGAGTCTTGGTGGTTCCAAACTTCTTCCATTTAAGAATGGAGGAAACTGTGTTCTTGGGGACCTTCAATGCTGCAGAAATGTTTTGGTACCCATCCCCAGATCTGTGCCTTGACACAATCCTGTCTCGGAGCTCTACAGACAATTCCTTGGACCTCATGGCTTGGTTTTTGCTCTGACATGCACTGTCAACTGTGGGACCTTATATAGACAGGTGTGTGCCTTTCCAAATCATGTCCAATCAATTCAATTTACCACAGGTGGACTCCAATCAAGTTGTAGTGTAACGGTTTTCTTTAGGTGAAGTAGATGCGGACCAAAATGCAGCATGGTTGTTCATGTTCTTTAATTTATAAAGACACTACACATGAGAAAACTAACAAAAACAACAAACGTGACAAAACCTAAAACAGTCCTATCTGGTGCAAAACACAGAGAGAGCAACAATCACCCACAAACACACAGTGAAACCCAGGCTACCTAAATATGGTTCCCAATCAGAGACAATGACTAACACCTGCCTCTGATTGAGAACCATATCAGGCCAAACATAGAACTAGACAAACTAGACATGTAACATAGAATGCCCACTCAGATCACACCCTGACCAACCAAAACATAGAAACATACAAAGCAAACTATGGTCAGGGTGTGACAGTACCCCCCCCAAGGTGCGGACTCTGGCCGCAAAACCTGAACCTATCGGGGAGGGTCTGGGTGGGCATCTGTCCGCGGTGGCGGCTCTGGTGCTAGACGTGGCCCCCACTTCACCGTAGTCTTAGTCCCCCACCTTGTCTGCTTCCGTGGCCTCCTAGCCACGGCGACCCTACTTAATGACCCCACTGGACTGAGGGGCAGCTCGGGACAGAGGGGCAGCTCGGGACAGAGGGGCAGCTGCTCGGGACAGAGGGGCAGCTGCTCGGGACAGAGGGACAGCTGCTCGGGACAGAGGGACAGCTGCTCGGGACAGAGGGACAGCTGCTCAGGACAGAGGGGCAGCTGCTCGGGACAGAGGGGCAGCTGCTCGGGACAGAGGGGCTCCGGCGCCTCTGGGCTGAGGGGCTCCGGCAGCTCTGGGCTGAGGGGCTCCGGCAGCTCTGGGCAGAGGGGCTCCGGCAGCTCTGGGCAGAGGGGCTCCGGCAGCTCTGGGCAGACGGGAAGCTCCGGCAACACTGGAGAGGAAGGCTCTGGCAGCGCTGGACTGAGTAGCTCTGGCGCCTCTGGACTGAGGGGCGGGAGCTCTGGTAGCGCCGAACAGGCGGGAGCCTCTGTAAGGATGAGCCGGAGAGACAGCCTGGTGCGGGGGGCTGCCACCGGAGGGCTGGTGCGTGGAGGTGGTGACGGATAGACCGGACCATGCAGGCGCACTGGAGCTCTTGAGCACCGAGCCTGCCCAACCTTACTCGGTTGAATGGTCCCGGTCGCCCTGCCAGTGCGGCGAGGTGGAATAGCCCGCACTGGGCTATGCAGGCGAACCGGGGACACCGTGCGCAAGGCTGGTGCCATGTAAGCCGGCCCAAGGAGACGCACTGGAGACCAGATGCGTAGAGCCGGCTTCATGGCACTTGGCTCGATGCCCACTCTAGCCCGGCCGATACGCGGAGCTGGTATGTACCGCACCGGGCTATGCACCCACACTGGGGACACCGTGCGCTTCACAGCATAACACGGTGCCTGTCCGGTCTCTCCAGCCACCCGGTAAGCACAGGAAGTTGGCGCAGGTCTCCTACCTGGCTTCGCCACAATTCCTGTGTGCCCCCCCCAATAAATTTTGGGGGCTGACTCTCGGGCTTCCATCCGCGTCGCTGTGCTGCCTCCTCATACCAGCGCCTCTCCGCTTTCGCCAGGCTGAGCCCAGGGTCCTTCTCCGTCCAATTCGTCCTCCCATGTCCATTCCTCTCGCTGCTCCTGCTGCCGTTTCTCCTGCTGCACCTTGGGGCAGCGACACTCCTCTGGCTTGGCCCAGGGTCCTCTCACGTCGAGGATTTCTTCCCTAGTCCAGAAGTCCTTATTACGCTGCTCCTGCTGCTGCCCGTTACCATGCCGCTTGGTCCTGTTGTGGTGGGTGATTCTGTAACGGTTTTCTTTAGGTGAAGTAGAGGCGGACCAAAATGCAGCGTGGTTGTTCATGTTCTTTAATTTATAAAGACACAACACATGAGATAACTAACAAAAACAACAAACGTGACAAAACCTAAAACAGTCCTATCTGGTGCAAAACACAGAGACAGGAACAATTACCCACAAACACACAGTGAAACCCAGGCTACCTAAATATGGTTCCCAATCAGAGACAATGACTAACACCTGCCTCTGATTGAGAACCATATCAGGCCAAACATAGAACTAGACAAACTAGACATGTAACATAGAATGCCCACTCAGATCACACCCTGACCAACCAAAACATAGAAACATACAAAGCAAACTATGGTCAGGGTGTGACATGTAGAAACATCTCAAGGATGATCAATGGAAACAGGATGCACCTGAGCTCAATTTTGAGTATCATAGCAAAGGGTATGAATACTTATGTAAATAAGGTATTTCTGTTTTAAGTTTTAATAAATTTGCCAAAAATTCTACAAACCTGTTTTCAGTTTGTTATCATGGGGTATTGTGTGTATTGTTGTAGAAGTTTTTTTTATTTAATCCATTTTAAAATAAGGCTGTAATGTAACAAAATGTGGAAAAGGGGAAGGGGTCTGAATACTTTCCCGAAGGCACTGTATACCCCTGAGAAAAGAGAAGCATGTCATTCAGAGATATCGAAACTAGATATGGAGCCTTGTTGGTGGTTAGGGTAGGGAAGTGTGCCCTCTCTCCAAATATCTCTGCTGGCAAAAACAGCATCCTCTTTATGGTCTGGACTAGATGTCTGTACACTTTGGACCATGGTTCGGATTACAGAGCTACCAGGACACCCCCATAAATGTTACAAATATCAATGTTGGTCCAGTCCACTATTTTTAGAGTATCCCAAGACACAATTCCATCCATTCCATGTAATTCCATCCCTGCTCTGGACTTTAATCCTAAACAAAACTCTTCTGTAACAATGAATATCTCTGAATATAAGATGCTCCTGAGTCCTAACCATGTCCTCTTCTTCAGTTTCCACTTTCTGAAGCCTTCTGGATAAACAGGCCCATCTTCCTGAGGAGAGAGTGTCACCTCTACTGTCTGTCTCCCTAATTTACTCCAGTGAGAGACTCTGTCAGAGACAACAGACAGCACTGCACTTCACTGAAACAGACGCCCATTCATGTCTTGTCTTTGTTGTTTTCTCTATTGTGCTCAGAGCAGAGATAGATAGGCCAGAGCCTCAGCACCAACCCATTAGACAACATCAATTAGGTTACTTGGCTATGTTTTGATAACATTGACAAAGAAACGCAATTACATTCTCTAAAAGTCTGCTAAATGAACCTAATTTCCAAAATAGTGCTCTATTTTCGTACCCCTTACTCATGGCTCTGATTCAGCTACAAAAATATACAAAACCATGCAGAATTCCAAAGAATATAGTGGTTTTTCACCTTCCAAACATCCAGATGTGACAGACCAGACAGGCTGTGGGAGGGCAGCCAAGTCCAACAGTGATGACTACCAGTCAGGAAGAGGAAGGGCATGGCATACCACACAAATAGACGGGGCTTCCTAATAATTCAACATCACTATTACAGGAATTGATCTCTGCCACTTCTCTTCTCCTCAGGCCCCATGACCCTAATAACTTTCCCTAATAACTTAATCTAACACAGGCTGTCTGCTGTCTGAATGGAAACCAAACGTAACTGCTGTTGGGTTAATAAGTCACATGAGTCTGTTTGGACCAGACTTTGATCAAGCAGATTAAACAATAATAATTGGGGCTGGCAGGGAACACTATTCTCCTTCCCTAGGGGCATGCCACTGGACACAGACGTCAATTCAACGTCCATTCCACGTTGATTCAACGTCATTTCATTTAAATGTTGTGGAAACAACATTGATTCAACCAGAGTGTGCCCAGTGGGATGCCTGTTTATTCAATACAGTTGTTGAGTAAAGCGACAATGTGGGAAGTGATAACACGATGACAGCTGTTGTAATAGAAAACTGGACTTCAAATGTAAATGTTCATGAATAGCAAAAACTACACTATTGCTCCACTCTTAGAAAGAAAGGTGCTATCTAGAACCTAAAAGGGTTATTTGGCCGTCCCCATACAGGAACCCTTTGAAGAATCATTTTTGGTCCTAGGAAGAACCCTTTTAGTTCCAGCCAGAACCTTTTTGAGTTCCATGTAGAACCCTTTACACAGAGGGTTCTACATGGAACCAAAAAAAGTTCTACCTGGAATCAAAAAGGGTTCTACCTGGAAACAGAAAGGGTTCTCCTAAGGGGACAGCCAAAGAACCCTTTTGGAACTCTTTTTTCTAAGAGTGTAGCTAGACCTGGCCAGAGCTTGAAATAAAGATCAGAGAGACTCTGGATCAAGTTTCAAACCACTCTCCTAAATATGTCTTATAATTACACATAATCTAAAACTGCACAGGGCTGTAGGCTGTCTGATCCTGTCAGTTCCCCTGTTATTGAGGTTTCCTGATATGTGTTGGCCTGAAATTACTCCATGATGTGAAATGGGGATGACTATGTTAGATCACAGCCTAAACCCCACTGTATTTCTGAGGCAGTCCTGTTATACCATGAAAACCTCAATTACAACCATATGAACCCATCTACAACATTAGCACGTGGGAGAGTCGGGGTCAAAGGAATGTTGAGAAATGCTGAGGGAGATATTGAAAACCATTTCTTCATAAAAAACAGATACAATCTAAAACCAAGTGAGGGCTGTTCATTTCTGCACGGTGGTATCCTGTGTCAAACTCCCCATAGTTATGTTTTTTGTACATTGCCTTCTTATGTGAAACCCTGACAGATTTCCATGGAATGCAGAAAGACTTCACACGACTGCAAAACAAACGCACAAGGAACAAACAATGAAGAAGAAAAAAGAAGGGCCTCGGTCTACCAATCATCACACTATTTATAACCACACAAACACATAATACCTGATTATCACTAAATATGCTTCCAACTGGTCAGATTCCAATATATCTGCACCTCCATCATTATTTTCATTTAAGAGTACTACACCGAATTTGACAGTCATTTGGGAGAGTCATTTGTGTCACAATATAGTGCTAGAGGCCTTTAACCCCACAACTTTTCACAGAATGTCTTCAACTTTATTTCCTGCCAAGTCACAGCTTACTATTCCCACAATGCAGTTTGTTGTTCAACTGTCTTTTCTTCCCATCAAAATCTTGCTCTGGTGTTGACCTGACTGCTTGTTTGTATGAGGGTTATAACACATTCCTAAATCATGTATAGAGGGAAGAGGAAAACAGTGCTATACACAAAATAGTAGCCTATACTGAGGTTGTAAAATCTATTGTGCCAGGAAGAGAGGAAAAAGTATTGGATAATGAAAGAGAGGGTTTTAAATAATAAATGAATCATCATAAGACAGGCAGAGGGAGGAAAAGGCTGTGTGTGGAGGAAAGAAGAAAAACACAGCTTTCATATGGCTGGAGAGGGGAGACAGCTAACAAGTCAACCATAAATCTTGCCTTATCCCTCTTCCATGTTGTTCACAGGGCACTGCAAACCCCACATAAAACCAAAACACAAACAGTGAAAATGAGAAAATATGTCAGTGTTTCTACATCTTGTGGACAGTGTTGAAACTGAAAACAATATTTTAGCTCACAACAAAGGGTTCCAGATGTCTGTGATGCTGCGAGAAAGTCTACATTTTGAGCGAATCTCATTATTTCTTTCTTCTACTGGTTTCCACCATGCTTTGCTGAACTATAAATACAATGTTAGAACTGCAGGCAGCAGTAGCGTACTCGCAAAATGACTGGGTGTGCCACTACTTACACGTTTTGGGGGTATACAGTACCAGTCAAAAGATTGGACACACCTACTCATTGAAGGGTTTTTCTTTATTTTTACTATCTTCTACATTGTAGAATAATAGTGAAGACATCAAAACTATGAAATAACACATATGGAATCATGTAGTAAACAAAAATGTGTTAAGCAAATATATTTTATAGTTTAGATTCTTCAAAGTAGCCACCCTTTGCGTCGATGACAGCTTTGCACACTCTTGGCATTTTCTCACATGCTTTTCCAACAGTCTTGAAGGAATTCCCACATAAGCTGAGCATTTGTTGGCTGCTTTTCCTTCACTCTGTCATCCAACTCATCCTAAACTATCTCAATTGGGTTAGGTTGGGTGATTGTGGAGGCCAGGTCATCTGATGCAGCACTCCATCACTCTCTTTCTTGGTAACATAGCCCTTACACAGCCTGGAGGTGTGTTAGGTCATTGTCCTGTTGAAAAACTAATGATAGTCCCACTAAGCACAAACCAGATGGGATGGTGTATCACTGCAGAATGCTGTGGTAGCCATGCTGGTTAAGTGTGCCTTGAATTCTATATCAATCACTGACAGTGTCACCATCCCACCTCCTTCATGCTTCACGGTCTTCGCCCAAGCAAGACTCTTCTTCTTATTGCTGTCCTTCAGTAGTGGTTTCTTTGCAGCAATTCACCTTGAAGGCCTGATTCATGCAGTCTCCTCTGAACAGTTGATGTTGAGATGTGTGTTACTTGAACTCTGTGAAGCATTTATTTGGGCTGCAATTTCTGAGGCTGGTAACTCAAACTAACATATCCTCTGCAGCAGAAGTAACTCTGGTCTTCCTTTCTTGTGGCGGTCGTCATGAGAGATTCATCATAGCGCTTGATGGTTTTTGTGACTGCACTTGAAGAAACATTCAAAGTCCTTGAAATTTTCCAGATTGACTGAAGTAATGATGGACTGTCATTTCTCTTTGCTTATTTGAGCTGTTGTTGCCATAATATGGACTTGGTCTTTTACCAAATAGGGCTATCTTCTGTATACCACCCCTACCTTGTCACATCCAAACTGATTGGCTCAAGCACATTAAGAAGGAAAGAAATTACATAAATGAACTTTTAACAAGGCACACCTGTTAATTGAAATGCATTTCAGGTGACTACCTCATGAAGCTGGTTGAGAGAATGCCAAGAGTGTGCAAAGCTGTCATACTCTGAAGAATCTTATATTCTGATTTGTTTAACACTTTTTTGGTTACAACATGATTCCATGTGTTATTTCATAGTTTGATGTCTTCACTATTACTGTACAATGTAGAAAATAGTTGTTGTTTTTTAAATAAAGAAAAACCCTGGAATGAGTAGGCGTGCCCAAGCTTTTGACTGGTACTGTATATTTAAAGTCCAAATTACAACCATGGAGTCAGACTTTATCATTTTGGCAGAGGTTTGTCTACTCCAGCAGAGATTCTTGCTCATTTTAGGAAGCATAAATTAACTAATGTATTATGAGAACATATCTTCAAGGAAAAACATTTCCCTTACATGAACAACAATTGTTTGGATCCATTAACCTACCAACACCTTTATATTGCAGGGAATAGCAGGTTTTTGCTGACAATAGCTGAAACAATACACACAGTATCTTCTCTAAATTCAAATTCAGACCTACCATGAGGCATTTTTTAAATTAACTAATCTATATTTGGATGGTGTTCAAATTTCTGTCAGTACAAAGCTGGTGAGTTGTTCTCTAGTGTGCCATACCAGGCTGAGGAATGAAACAACTGGACATGCAAAGGCTGAGTAGGGACACTACAGCTTAACCCTAACAATCGTAAACTACATGTTTACTACTGATTAACTGAAAATGTTAGAGAATTGAAAGAAACTTCAAAGCCCACAGCCTATTTGAGAATCATATTGTATGATAATTTCAGATAGGCTACAGTATTTGCATACAAGTGTGCATTTATTGTATGGAATATTGTAGGCCCTTATACCACTAATTGCTCAGCAGTCTCATTGTTTGGCACAGGGATGAGACCTGGGCGTGGGAATGTGAGAGAGGCAACAACAACATAGGCTAATCAAATGCAATCTGTAGGATCGCCCAAAACAGAAGCAGAGACTATTACGCATGGAAATGATGGCTCGAATTGTGAGAGTCAATTTCCATTCGTCTATTCTCTGAAATGGAGACAGAGAAAAGTTGATTGAGTTAGGCTACGTCAATGGTGAAATCAAATATGTAATAGCCAAATGCTGAGTTAAATTGTTACATGCATCCAGCACACACCAATACAATGTTGCATTCCACACTCCAGTCTTCTTCATACATGAAAACGAAACTGTATGGGGCTAGTCGGCTAGCTATCCCAGGACAGTGAAAGCGCTGTTAAAGATATACGGTACCCTATATAAACTAAACAAGTTAACAACTTACCATACTTCGGTTTCTCACCCTCCAGTTCCATCATGAATTAGTGAGTCCACTTGTAAACTAAAATTGTAAGACTACATATATCATAATTTCCAGTCCAAATGATAGCCTACCGATAAAGTTACTTCGTTGAAATCCACTACAAATCTGAAGCAAACTCATAACATTTAGCGAGGCGTTACTTCTTGAAAAAGTTGACCAGTGGATGCCAACAAAACTTTGAATGACGGGCAAATATACGAATCACTGGACGTGGGTGTGAGCACGATGACACTGCTATTATAACGGTACGTCAATGTGACCATATAGCGTGCAGACAGTATAGCCTATCTATTTATCTTCATATGCAGAGCACAGGGACATGTTTTATACAGTATGATACAGTGTGTCAAGAAGAGAAGTTGCAAGATTTCCTAAAATACTAAATCATCTATGTCAGGACTGGAGTGGATGAACCGCTGTGAAAAGGGACTAGGAGTACGATACAGGTTAAGCCTACTTGCTCAGTAATTTGTTTTCTAGTTTATCAGATTAATTGAGCTACACAATAAATATGTAAGAACTGTGTTGGACGTGCAGTCAAGTTAAAATATTATTTCCAAAAGAAAGAAGAATACTGGAATTGGTGCCTATCTATCCAACTTAGATGACTGGCAAACAATTACATTACACTGGAAGACATCATATTGGCACCATATCAACGTGGCTATTGTTCCAAATGTGTGACTGTCCTGGTAAAAAAAAGTTACATAATTCAGCATAACACCAGGTGACTATACACCATGTCAGTTTGTTTCTGTCTCAGCATGGCTGGTACCTTGAAGGTCTTACCTAAATGGGCATCTATCTCACTGCAGGATTCCTTAGGGCCTTTCAACAGCACACTGCTTCTGCCAAGTGTCACACAGGATTAAAGTGCTTTTTTCCCCAATTATTAATATATTTCATTCTCATTTAGTTATAGACCTTTTTCTAAATGTGGGATGGGGAGTTACATGTCTGGAATCAACATCTCTTTGCACATTTAATTAACAACAATCATAAATAAACCTTCAATGAGCTTTGTAGAATTTTATAGCTCTATTATACTCTATCATATTAGTGCATGTTACATTGAGCTCATTACACAAATGCCAATGTGCTGCACTCTACTGGTAAAGTCAGGGCCCAACATCTTAGAATAATATGAAAATTATCCTCATTTTATGATCCAGAGAGAAGGGCAAAGTCATGAAAGTGGTTGCTCAAGTAATCAGACTCTAGTGACTTAATGTTTAATTGTTATCTACAGTCATAGTCAAGTTAATGTATGGAATGATAAATTACAATCGTTTTTATCAGCTTGACAGGTCCATATGCAGTGATGTAAAGTACTTTGTAAAGTTCTACTTAAGTAGTATCTGTACTTTACGTTACTATTTATATTTTTGACTAGTTTCACTTTTACTTTACATTCCTAAAGAAAATAATGTATTTTTTAATCCATACATAGGGCGGCGCACAATTGGCCCAGCTTCGTCCACGTTTGGCCGGTATAGGTCGTCATTGTAAATAAGAAGTTGTTCTTAACTGGCTTGCCTTGTTAAATCAAATTTTAAAAACTTTTTCCCTGACACCCAAAAATACTCCTTATATTTTGAATGCTTAGCAGGACAAGATTTTCCAATTCACTCTGATCTGGAGGACTCACTAAACCCCAATGCTTAATTTATACATTATTTGTGTGTTGGAGTGTGCCCCTGGCTAATCCACAAATAAAAAATAAATGTAAAAAATTATGGCGTCTGGTTTGATTAATATAAGGATTTTGAAATGATTTATACTTTTACTTTTGATACTTTATATTTTTAGCAATTACATTAACTGTTGATACTGACAGTTGTGGCTGCCATGCGTGATGTATTGTTCTCTACCTTCTCGCCCTTCGTGCTGTTGTCTATGCCCAATCATTTTTGTGCCCAATAATGTTTTGTGCTGCTACCATGCTGTGCTGCTGCCATGTTGTGTTGCTACCATGTTGTTATGTAGTGTTTTTACCTTGCTGTGTTGCCATGTGTTGCTGCCATGCTATGTTGTTGTCTTAGGTCTCTTTATGTAGTGTTGTGTTGTCTCTCTTGTCGTGATGTGTGTTTTGGCCTATATTTTTATTCAATTGATTTGACATTTTAATCCCGGCCCCGGTCCCCCGTGAGGCTTTTTGCCTTTTGGTAGGCCGTCATTGTAAATACGACTGTGTTCTTAACTGACTTGCATAGTTAAATAAAGGTTAAATAAAATAAATAAAAAATACTTAAGTATATTTAACACCAATTATTTTAAGTTGTATTTTACTAGGTTACATGTATTTTACTAAGTATATTTAACACCAATTATTTTAAGTTGTATTTTACTAGGTTTACTAGGTTTTACTAGGTTTCTCCCTTTTACTTCAGTAATTTTCTATTAAGGTATCTTTACTTTTACTCAAGTATGACAATTGGGTATTTTTTCCACCACTGTCCCTACGTTCTGAAAATAGTACTGAACATGAATGTGATCAATACATGAAAAGAACCCTCTCAGAGCCACGCCTTGAATCTGCACGCCCCCACCAATAAACCAATCAGAGCTTAATCAAAAACTACGCAACAGCATGGAGAGACACTAGAAAGCAGCCATAGGGAGTGGTGAAAAGAGAAAAAAAACGACCAATGCTTTTGCACAAAAAAACATGTTTGAAGTTCATAATAATTTACTTCCCACTATCATTTACATTTGGTTCCAGACATACCATTAACATGTTATTTTATCATACTAAATGTGGATCAACGTCAATTTGTCACACTCAAAATGGCGACAGAACCTAACCATTCCTGACCTACGTAACGCAGGCGCCTGTGTTAACGTTTGTCCTCCTCTACCTTGTCAATTTGGAAAGGACTACCGAGGCCTGGGTCAAGGATCTCCAGCACTGTAAATTACAGGTCAGTCTATGTATTGAAGTTAGCTAATATATTTGGGACATTGATGAAACAGTAAGTTTGTGTTCGTGTCAAGTAAATAAACTCGATACTATGCTTTTACATCTTGATACTAGAGCAATACTGACTTTCAAGCGAGTCTAGCTAACGTAAACTAACTAATCGTATTCATTTATGTGCATGCTGCATTTTGCAATAGCTAGCTCTTTTAGCTATCACAACTAAAATGTTAACATCAACTAACGTGGCCAACACACACAGTGAGGTGTGTTAATAGCTGCCAAGTTTCAGTTGCCTGCAGATCATCATTTATCTAGCCAGGTACTTTGTAAATAGTTGGGATAGCTACTAGCTAGTGCTAATGTTATCTTGCGTAATAACTTGTCTGCCAACCACCACATCTCTTTTTCAACATTGTCGAAACTAATCACGACTTATTACTCCTCACTTATTACTCCTCAAACTATCCTATGCAGCTACATGAGTTCAATTTGCTAGTTGCTTTCTCCACCTGCTCTCTCAAATTACATAATTGTTCAAAGTTATAACCCATTATGTCTTTGAAATGACAACTATTTGAGTTTGTTGCATTGATTTATGGATTATTTTCTTTAAAACGTTTTTCTCTCATAGAAATCTAGCTACCCATCATGGCACTGAGAAGCGCTGTGTGCCGTCTGCTGGTCAACCCCCAGAGATGTGCCATCATTTCAGCATCAAGATCTCAGGGATCAGCAGCACCTGCACAAAAGGGTATAACATTACTCAATAATGACCTTGCCATCATGAGAACACAATGGTAGCAGTTTTACAAAGCCATTCTTACAATCATCATGCCTCTATTTGTCAGGGGAAGTACTCAATCTGTGTCCTTTCCACAGATGCAGAGAAAGCTAGTGAGAAGAAGGCTAAAGCACGTATGTTGATATCAACTCCTTTCAGATCAATCATACATATATTGCCCTTCTATTATTTTTGCGGTCTGATGGCTATTCAATTGTGCTTCTCTGCTCTATGATCCTTCTCTACTGAACCACCAGCCAAGGTTCAGTTTAACTGGCGGGATGGCCTGGAGCTGGAGGGTCAGCTGACTGAGGACGAGATCATGATCCGAGACTCGTTCCGTGATTACTGTCAGGACAAACTCATGCCCCGCATTCTGATGGCCAACAGAAACGAAGGTGGGTCTGACTTTTGAGACACACCATCACCCAGGCAGAGCCCATTGAGCTATTTATGCCAATAACCTAGGAAGGAACCCTTAAGGATCAGTTTTGCCCTTTAAGATGGAATGTCAATATTATGAATTTTGTCAGTTATGCAAACCATGTCAACATAACAAGCTGCCTGTTTTGTCTTAGTGTTCCATCGAGACATTGTGTCAGAGATGGGGGAGCTGGGTGTCCTGGGCCCAACTATTAAAGGTGAGTCAATACCTTTGTGATCTGGAGGGTGGCCTTGCCGAGATCCTGGACAGTAATAGTTTGAGAACATTCCAAGATTTGAAATACATATACATTACCAGGTAAATAATTTTTTCTATATTTACAATTTAGATCAGCTATGCTGGCCTATGGAGTCCCTTGGGAAACCCAACTACTGAACCATCCAATGATGGGATTTATAAATAAATTATCTGGGCTCTCGAAAGGACTGATCTCCATTAGAGGTTGGCCGATTTAATTAGGGCCGATTTCAAGTTTTCATAACAATCGGTAACCTGTCTTTTTGGACGGCGATTACATTGCAATCACGAGGAAACTGCGTGGCAGGCTGACCACCTGTTACGCGAGTGCAGCGTCAAAAGGACCTTGTGGCTGCAATGAGCCAAGGTAAGATGCTAGCTAGTATTAAAATGATCTTATAAGAAAACAATCTTCACATAATCACTAGTTAACTACACATGGTTGATATAACTAGGTTAACTAGCTTGTCCTGCGTTGCATATAATCAATGCGGTGCCTGTTAATTTATCATCGAATCACAGCCTAATTCAACTTCGCCAAACAGGTGATGATTTAACAAAAGCGCTTTTGCGATAAAAGCACATTCATTGCACAAATGTTCCTAACCATAAACATCATTGCCTTTTTTAAAATCAATACACAGAAGTATATTTTTTTAAACCTGCATATTTAGTTGAAATAAATGCATGTTAGCAGGCAATATTAACTAGGGAAATTGTGTCACTTCTCTTGCGTTCATTGCAAGCAGAGTCAGGGTATATGCAACAGTTTGGGCCGCCTGGCTCGTTGCAAATTGTGTTTCTTCCTAACAAAGACCATAGTTAATTTGCCAGAATTTTACATAATTATGACATAACATTGAAGGTTGTGCAATGTAACAGCAATATTTAGACTTGTGGTTGCCACCCGTTTGGCAAAATACGGAATGGTTCTGAAAGACTAAATGTTTTTTCGAAATTATAGTTTCCGGATTTGACCATATTAATGACCAAAGGCTCGTATTTCTGTGTGTTTATTATAGTCTATGATTTGATATTTGATAGTGCAGTCTGAGTGAGTGGGGGTAGGCAGCAGCAGGCTCGTAAGCATTCATTCAAACCACACTTTACTGCGTTTGCAAGCAGCTCTTAGCAATGCTTGAAACACAGCACTGTTTATGACTTCAAGCCTATCAACTCCCAGGATTAGGCTGGCAATACTAAAGTGCCTATAAGAACATCCAATAGTCAAAAAGGTATATGAAATACAAATGGTATAGAGAGAAATAGTCGACGTGTCATAATTCCTATAATAACTACAACCTTAAACTTCTTAACTGGGAATATTGAAGAACTGGGAAAATTGAACCACCAGCTTTCATATGTTCTGAGCAAGGAACTTAAGTGTTGAGGATCAGCAGGGTGGAGATGTTGTTACCTACCCCCAGGTGGTGAGGGTAGGTAACAACATCTCCACCCCTCCGATCCCCACAAGGGTGCGTTCTCAGCCCTCTCCTGTACTCCCTGTTCACCCATGACTGCATGGCCATGCACGCCTCCAACTCAATCATCAAGTTTGCAGACGACATTACAGTGGTAGGCTTGATTACCAACAATGACGAGACAGCCTACAGGGAGGAGGTGAGGGCCCTCGGAGTGTGGTGTCAGGAAAATAACAGGGGGAGGGGGAGCAGCCCCCTATCCACATCGACGGACAGTAGTGGAGAAGGTGGAAAGTTTTAAGTTCCTCGGCGTACACATTACGGACAAACTGAAATGGTCCACCCACACAGACAGCGTGGTGAAGGCGGCGCAGCAGCGCCTCTTCAACCTCAGGAGGCTGAAGAAATTTGGCTTGTCTCCAAAAACACTCACAAACTCTTACAGATACACAATCGAGAGCATCCTGTCAGGCTGTATCACCGCCTGGTACGGCAACTGCTCCACCCACAACCGTAAGGCTCTCCAGAGGGTAGTGAGGTCTGCACAACGCATCACCGGGGGCAAACTATTTGCCCTCCAGGACACCTACACCACCCGATGTCACTCATTCTGAGCTAGCTATTAAAAAAGTTTGGTTCACAGATCTTGTTGAATCTGAATAACCCTTTAACTGGAACAGAATATGGAAAAATAAGTCATCCTGTAATCCAAGCCATCAATTTATACATTATAAGTTTGTTCACAGACTGTATTTAACACCAAGAAAATATTTCATGATGAAATTGGCCCCAACT